>NC_046160.1:62325561-62475059 GCF_011064425.1 Rattus rattus
CCAAAGGTAAATGTTTTGCTTGGTAAATGAAAATAAATGCACTATCAATTATATGATCCTTTTTCTGAAACTGTTTAAACATTATATATTTAATAATAATTTAAAATTCCTTCATAGCCATCAATCATTCTTTTGAAAACACTGTCATTCAAATTTATCATGACAAAATGCACTTAATAGATGTACAAGATTGTTTTAATATTGAAATATTATAGGAAACTATCACACAAATGTGGTTTTAAAAAAAGTAAAGTAAGATGTTTATAAAAACATTTAGCAGAATCTAGCATTCATTTAAGTAAGCAACAAATGGAGAAAAATATCTCTATGTGATTCAAAGCATGTATATAAATCTATGCTTAACATCATACAAATGACAAGGGAAACAAAACATATATCCCATATAGATGATAAAAATTCATGTATATATATATATATTGAATGAGGCAAAGCTGTTAGCTATTCTTGACGTGGGATGATCTAATAAGTTCACTGAGGGAAAACAAACTTTGAAGAAGGAACAAATGATTATACAGACTAAAAAAAAGTACTGAAACCTAAAACTGTCCCTCTTTAAGCTGACATGATTGTCTATGTAGCAAATTCAAAATATTATGTGAGAGAAACCTCCCCAAACCAAAAAGGGGTTAAGTACAGCCACATTATTAACATGCAAAATAAACTGTATTGTTAGATATATTATTTAGAATTACTTCTTATAATTAAAATTAAAATCTTGTAATTAAAGATCCACATTAGTTACATTTCTCCAGAGAAAGAGAACAGTTAAGGTATATGCAGGTAGATAGATCATAGATGATAGATAGATGATAGATAGATAGATAGATAGATTTAAATACATGTGTAGTTCAGTAAAAGATCAAAGGGTCAGAACCAAAGAAACAAATGTATAACAGTTTCAAAGTCAAGGGATTGGTGACAATAGGAGAGTGCTTGCCTAAGTCCCAAGTGTACAGCTTAGATATGAGGAACACCATTTATAGACTGCAGAGATAAATAAGAAGTTTCAGATGGGGGTTGGGGATTTAGCTCAGTGGTAGAGCGCTTGCCTAGCAAACGCAAGGCCCTGGGTTCGGTCCCCAGCTCCGAAAAAAAGAAAGAGGAAAAAAAAAAAAAAAAAAAGAAGTTTCAGATGAAGAAAAGTGAGCCCATTTTTCTCCTTTACCCTCTTGTTATGTTCAGTGCGTTGGCACAGGCAGAATGTTGACAATTTTTCTGGATCAACAAATTCAAATCCCAATTTCTGCTGGAAATACCTTTCAGATGCATCCACAGACTTATGATTTATTTTCCATTTGCCATTACAGTTTATTCAATTTGGCACACAACAAATATATAGAGAATCTATATGCAGAAAACAACATAATGCTGATTAAAGCCTCTAAACTAGGCTATAGGTTTTATCTATATACATGTAAATCTTGTTCTTATTATAAGAAAAAGAAATTAATGAGATAACAATGAATTGCAAATACAAATGTAAAAAGAGAAACAAAACTATAAATCTAAATTTATAGGTGATATTAGTGAGGGTATATGTGATTTTATATCTTCATTTAGTGACCTGTAGTAAAGACCTGAATATGAATACTTCAGTCTAAAATACATTATCTTAAACTCAAAAAAATAAAATAAAATAAAAGTGACCAACAAATACTAAGCTAGTATGTAAAAAAAAGAACTTTGCATTTGAGAGAAAAAGTTCAATTAATCATTCAGTTAAATTGCCATTTCTTCCTAAATTTTTTCATATGACATTTTCTTATGTCTTAATTTTCAAAACAATTAACAGGGTGTAATTAGAATTCAAAAATCAATTTATATACAAGTCACAGTGCAGCCACTGTATTCGGTAAGAAATGTGAATTGTTACAGTCATCTTTAGATGAACTTCAACACTGACAACAGTGACAATTTCAATCATCTATCACTAGCCCCTGAATGTTTTCATCTATTGGGTCCAAACTTACTTTGTGTTCTACAGTGGTTTTAAAGTTTTTCACCTGGAGAAATCGTTCCTAGAGTCAGAGACCACAAACTGGCACATCAAGAGGCATGTTCTGACGGGTGAAAGTGCTGAGCATGGTGGTAAGTATATAAATGAGCTGGAGTCGAGCTGAAGGCTGGGCAATCAATCTCACTTCGAAATGGATGGCTCTTCTTGATGATAGTTTTGTTTGTGTGCTGCTCAATTGAATCCGTAAGGATAAGTACAGCCTAGAAATAGGCACTGCATTTCTCGTATCTTAGACAACCAAACATCTTAGGGATAAACTGGTTCTTAAGAACTGAATTTATTTAATCCATCCCCATCAAACTGATAAGTTATAGGGAAGCAAGGAAAAAGCTCATTTGCCTTCAGTTAGTTTTGAGTGATACCCAGGCAGGGCATCTACAGTGTGGCATGACTCAAACCATGTACATCTCTAAAATCATCTCTATGTTGTCAGTAAAATCCATGATCTTTCTAGTTAAATATTGCTGTGGATGAGTACCAAATGTTCTACACTTTTAATTATCCGCTGCTCCTTCATCATTACTCTAGTGAAAATTAGGAAATGTACATTCATGATGAATGATCTCCAGGGGCAAATTCAGTGGGAAAAAAATGCAGTGAGCAAATTAACATATTGGAGAATTCCTTAGAATTAAAGAAATCCTAGATAGCCATTTTACAGATATACAACCATAATGTAAAGAATGAATACTAATATCTTCAAACAAGGTGAAAACCATATCCAATCATTTGAAAAGGAATATACATTAATTATCTGATACAATAGAAGTAAAATGAAAGAATTAAAGCTACAGTATGAAGGCTTAATATTTCACAGGAAGTTTTCATTTTACCTCGCTTTGGCTAATTGGATCATTTCCACATGAATGAAATACATGCTAAATTATTTACAGATAATTACATGGTGTGCTGTTGCTAAAATATTAAGACACAGTTGTCCCACAGGAAATATTGCTACAGACACATTGCGAAATGCATCACTGAAAGGGTTATGAAGAGGATTTGATTAAAAGAGTTCACTGAAGCAGAGCCAATAGTATTGAAATTAATTTTTCTTAAAGAATATTTTAGGTGACTTAAATATTTTTCATGAATGGTAGCTCAAGTTTCATTCTTTAAATTTGCCTGGTCCTTAAACATGAACATTGCTTTCATTTATATTTATGACCAATATTTTGTTTTCCATGACCATTATCGTAACCACAGCTGATCAAGACAAACTGAAGACCATTAGGACTGGACCACTCCCTTGTAATTAACAGCTTTAAAAACCAAGAACCAGAACTAGAAGTACATAATTACTGTTATAAGAACTGTGACTGGATTTATATTTATATTTATATTTGTGTCCCTAAAAGGATATGTGCCACTGTGAACTGCTCACATTCTTAATTAGTATCTGAACTTAACCCAATTGCTACATAGCAGGTAACTTTCTATACAACTGCCCAATGCCCTAAGAGAAGAATCAATCCAAAACAGTCTTTCAAATAGCCTACAACAGGAAAACAACCCCAAGGAAAGCATCTCAATATAGTTTTGATTTGCATATCTTGATGGCTAAGAAGGTTGAACAAGTCTTTAAGTCTTTCTCAGCTATATGAGATTCCTCTACTGAGAATTCTCAGTTTAGATCTAGATCCTATATTTAAATTTGTCATATATATATATATATATATATATTTGTATATAGGATATATAGGATCTGTAGATAGGATATTATGATTAACCATATATACTGATATGGAGTTGGTAAAAAAAAACTTTAGGTTGCTGCATTGTCCAATTACCTTGAAGAATTGAATAAATTTCTCAGTTTCATGAAATCCCAGTTATTAATTATAGATTGTCATGCCTGTATCATTGAGTTCTGTTCAGAAAGTTATCTTCTGTGACAATACATTCAAAGTTATTAACAACTTTCTCCTCTATCACATTTAGAGTCTCTGATCTTATGTTGAGCTCTTTATTCCAATGTCTATGTCTATGATGTGAATATGTATATAAATTTGTCTCAGCCTTTGATTCAGTTCCTTTCATCAATATATCTGTTTTTAATGCCAATAGCATGTGATTATTATTATACAGTTCAGTAGTACAACTTGAAATCATGAAAGGTGACACCTTTCGCAGTTCTTTTATGTTCAGGAATAACTTAGCTATTTTGTGAGATTTTTTTTTGTTGTTGTTGTTTTGTTTTTGGCTTTCCATATGAATTTAGAATTGTCATTTTAAGGTTTGAAAAGAATTGTGTTGAAATTTTCATACAGGTCATATTGAATCTGTAGATTATTTTAGATAGAGATCTTTACTATGTTAATTCTATTGATCCATAAGCTTGCAAGACATTTCCAACTCTGATTTTTTTTCAACTCTTTTCTTCAACGTCTTGAAGTCTTTATCATATGTGCTTTGGCCTTACTTGGTTAGCTACCTCCAAGATATGTTATATTATTTGAGGTTATTGGGAAAGGAGTTATTTTGCTGATTTCTTCTTCAGTCAATATAAGGAGGGCTACTTTGGGTTTTTTTTTAGTTAATTCTGTATCCAACCACATTATTGAAGGTGTTTGTCAGCTATAGGAGTTCCCTGGTAGAATTTGTGGGGACACTTTTATATACAAGCATATGATCTCCAGGTGTCTTACTGCTGTAGCTAAAACCTCATGTATTGTATTGAATAGATAAGGAGAGAGAGGAAAGTTTTGTCTTGGCATGATTTTCATGAAATCACTTTAAGTTACTCTCCATTAATTTTATAATAACATAAATTAAATTTATGTTGGCTATAAGCTTGCTATATAATTGTCTTTATTGTGCTTAGGTATGTGCATTGTATCCCTGATCTCTTCAAGACTTTTATCATGAAGGGGTGTTGTTACAGGATTTTCAGCATCTAAAGAGATGATCCTGTGTGTGTGTGTGTGTGTGTGTGTGTGTGTGTTTGTGTGTGTGTGTGTTTGTGTGTGCGTGCGCGTGCACGTTCATGTGTTTCTTTTAGTTTGTTTATATGGTTCAGTACATTCATGGGTTTGTGTATGTTGTGCCATTGCTGCCTTTCTGGGGGAAGACTACTTGATCATGAGGAAGATTTTTTGGTGTATTCTTGATTTGATTTGCAAATATTTTATTGAGTACTTTTGCATCGATTAGGGAAAATGGCCTGAAATTATCTTATTTTCTTTGTTCTTGTTTGTTGTTTGTTTTTGTTTTTGTTTGGGTCTTTGTGTGGCTTAGGTATCAAGGTGACTGTGGCCTCATAAAATGAATTTGATAATGTTCTTTCTGTTTCTATTTTGTGAAATAAATTGAGTTTTGATATTAGTTCTTCGTTGAAAATCTGGTAATATTCTGCAGTAAGTCCATCTGGCCCTGGGCTTTTTTTGTTTGGGAGATTTTTTTAAGGACTGTTTCTATTTCAATTGTTTACCTGATCTTGATTTAATTTAGGTAAGTGCTATCTATTAAGAAAATTGCACATTCATTAGATTTTTCTAATTTTGTGGAGTACAGGTTTTTTTTTTTTTTTTTGGTTCTTTTTTTTTTTTTTCAGAGCTGGGGACCGAACCCAGGGCCTTGCGCTTCTAGGCAAGCGCTCTACCACTGAGCTAAATCCCCAACCCCGAGTACAGGTTTTTGAAGTAAGACCTAATGTTTCTTTGGATTTCCTCAACGTCTGTTGTTATCCTCCTTTTTATTTCTGATTGTGTTAATTTGGATATTCTCTGTCTTTCTTTGGTTAAGAGTTTGTCTATCTTGTTGATTTTCTAAAGAACCAAGAAGTCTTTTTTTCATTGACTCTTTGTATTTTTGTTTCTATTTTATATCAGTCCCAAGTTTAATTATTCCCTGCCATCTGCTCCTCTTGTTTTTGGTTTTGCTTTTGCTTTTCTTATTGTTCTACAGCTTTCAGGTGTGTTCTTAAATTGCTAGTATGATATCTCTCCATTTAAAAAAAAAGGCATTTAGTGCTACAAATTTTTCTGTTAATACCACTCCCATTGTGTCTGATAAGTTTGGATATGTCATGAGTTTCTTTTCAACTGAACTGTAAAAAGTCTTCAATTTCTTTCTGTCTCTATTTACCCATTTTTCACTCAGTAGATAGTTGTTCGTATTTTTGAGTTTGTAAACTTTCTTTGTTTCTTTTGTTGCTATCCATCTTTAATTCATGAAAATCTTGTATAATACAGGGAGTTATTTCAATTTTCTTGTAGGTTTTGAGGTTTGTCTTCAAATATGTGTTCAATTTTGGAGAAAGTTACATTCAATGCAAAGAAGGATATATATTATTTTGTATTTGGATGAAATGTTCTGTTGATATTTGTTTTATAATATCTGTTGGCTCCAGTATTTCTTTGTTTAGATTTTGTCAGTCTCCCACTATCAGCATGTGGGGGTAAATATGCAATTTATGCCTTAGTGGTAATTCTTTTACTTTTATAGTCATCACTGAGACGTCAGATACAATTATAAAAGATCTGCTTTTATATGATACTTGATTTTGTCTTTTTAAAGTTGTAGCTTATAGTCTTCATTCTGCATGTTTAGTGTTTTGATTACTATGTGGAAAGGCCAACTTCTTTTCTGCTCCAATCTATTTGGTTGCCTGTGTTCTTCTTGAACTTTTATAGGCATCTCTTTCTTTAGATAAGGAGAATATGTTTCATCTATGATTTTGTTAAAAATATGTTCTAGGCCTTTGACCTGTGTTTCTTCTCCTTCCTCTCTTCCTATTATCTCTCTCTCTCTCTCTCTCTCTCTCTCTCTCTCTCTCTCTCTTTCTCTCTCTCTCTCTCTTTTCTCACTCTCTCTCTCACACACACAATTTAATAATTAAATATATATTTAATGTTTTCATAACCAATGTATTCATTTCTTTCTAATGTAGCTTCAGTGCTTGAGATTAATTGTTACATCATTTGTGTTCTGATGGTGAAGCTTTCCTTCATCATTCCTATTTGGATTCCTATTTTTTTACTTCCAGAATCCCTTTATTTTGTATGTATATATGTATGTATGTATGTTTGTATGTTTGTATGTATATGTGTATGCATGTATGTATGTGTGTATATACGTATGTATTTCCTTCCTTACTTCGTTACTTATTCATTTATTTGGCTCTATTTTCATTTGTCAGGTATTGAATGGTTTTGTCTCCTTTAACTGTTTCTTTTTTCTCATACCTCTTACAAGAGGAAATCAAGGTCATGGATTGTGATCTGTTGCAGTACAAGGGAGAAGGCCTAAGGAGTGGCTCCAAGGGATCAGAGAAAGTAGAGAAGGTGGATGAGCAGCCCACCTGGTTTTCTGACATGTTGGAGCTACATTTGAATAGGAGATACCTGTTTCCTTGCACTTGAGGCTGGAATATAGTGGAGAGTGGGTGTGTCAGATTACAAGGAATGGTCTACTTGGTCCACAGGACATGTGGCACAGGAGAAGGGAATGGAGGCTGCAACTGGTGTTATGTAGTAGAACTTGGGAGAAGGAGAAGCCTAAGGAATTTGGTCCGGGGAAGAGAGGAGAAAGTCTGTGGGCAGCTGACCTGGCCTTCTGGTAAGCCTGGCCTGTGGTTGAGCAGGGAATGTCCACCTTAAATGGGGACTGGGACACAACAAGCAGTTGGAAGAGGGAGGCCAGGAGATGGTGAGATTTATTAGGGATATAGACTGGGGAAAGGGAGCTACAACTGGTGTTCTGTTACTGCAGTAGATAGAAGGAAACTGAGGAATAAGGAGAAAAATTCTGTGCACAGTCTTCCTGGCCTTCTGGCAGTCATGACCTGGTTTTGTAATTTTTATCCTTTGAAAACTTTAATATATATATATATATATATATATATATGATTTTAACCATTTTCTTCCTCCCATTACACTTTCACCACTCTTTCAAAATGTCTTCTTCTCCTAAATGTGCTCTCCTACTTGTGGGTCTTCTGCTGTGTGTGTTAAAAATCAGGCATTCCCCCTACCTGCCTTCACTCAGGACCAGCAGCTAACTTGGCAGGTTACCAGTGACAGACACTTTAAAAGGTATCACTGTCACAGATCTCTCTCTCTCTCTCTCTCTCTCTCTCTCTCTCTCTCTCTCTCTCTCTCTCAGTCTCTCTATCTGTCTCTGTCTGACTATCTTTTTCTCTTGCTCTGTCTGTCTCTGTGTCTATCATTCATGTCTCCACTCCATAATGACATTTTTTACAAAACCCCTCTCTCTCAGTAAATATCTTACATGAAATCTTTACATAGTGTGATCTCTACTGCAGCATTCCTTGACTCTGATCTAGCAAGATACTCCAGCTGTTAAATCCTAGCAGTTTTCTTTTGTTGCTGTTATTTTACTGTGGGCTATAGTATGTGTTTGTATGCATGCATGCATGCGTGTGTGTCTGTATAAGTGTTTGTTTATGTATAAATGTAAAACATGGATTTTATATTGAAAGATTTTTAGAATCTTACATATGAATATGGTATTTATACTTTCTCTTATCCTTTTCATCCCCATTCAAATTTCAATTTACTTAATTATCATTATATATGCATATATGTAAGTACACGCATATAGAAATTAAAGTTGATAAGATTATTTGGTATTGCTTCTATGTGTGAGTGGTTAGGGAAGACCATTTGAAATTTGACAATCTACCAGGGTACATATCCTTAGAGAACCTTGATTTTTTTTCCCTCTTTTAGAAACTGTTACTGCAAAGGTTGTGTTTTAGATGTATTAATTTAGATTGGACAACTTGTAGTCATTTGTTCTCTGTATTTTGATCAGTTTAGATTTCTGTAATTCTTTTTTTTCTGATAAAATGAAAAGATTCTTTTATGAGGACTGATAGCTACACTTATTTGGTAATAGAAAAACAAGTAGTAAAAATGCAGCTAAGTATTATACTGGCTTAGGAAAGTGGCAATATAGTAGGGTGTCCTGTAAGATCCATGACTTACAGCAGCCACGGATAGTTACCTTATAGCTCCAGTCATGAGTTCTCTTCTTCTTAGTAGGCTTTGAGTCCAAAAACGATCTTTGGTTACATTAAATACAAAAGTATCACAACTGAATCATTTAATATATCTTGTGAGACTGGTCACTGTTATGATTTGTAGGCTTTCTAGATGGGTCAAGCTATTTATTCCTTTACTTCCTTGCATAGTTTGTTCAGATATTTTGATAGTTCAAGGGAGAACACTGTGAATATAATTTCAATGTCATTACTTCGAAGTTCTGTGTCCAAGGTATGTGCTGTCTTTGGCAACACAGTCTTACCTTTAAATTTTGAGAGGCAACCAAGGGAAATGGCAATACCATTGTATTATTTTGGGAGTTTCTTTGAATTCTTTGACAAACTTGAAAGGAGGTTTCTTATGTCCAACGTTGATAGTCTTTGATTCTTAGGGAGTGTATTATCATCCCAAATGTCTGTATACACACACACACACACACACACACACACACACACACACACACACACACACAATTAAAATGCACTATATACCATTTGTATATGCATTTTAAATAAATATAAAATATAAAATAATTTATTTCTCTCTGGTTTTTCAAATATTATTAGTTTAACTACATCTAGGATTTAATTATACGTGATTGCATTTATTGGGGCATGAGTAGCTTACCAGTGTTACACTACTAATTAAAATGATTCCTTCTCCTCAAGCAACAAAGACCTGATGACAGTTCTTCATGAAAAGACAGCATCTTACAAACCCCTAGCTTATCCATGATGGAATGCTGATGAGCACATCTTGTACAGATAGCCATAGCATTCATAAGTTAATGTGCAATACAGCAATATCATGTCCAATCAACACTATCTCACAACACTCTTCACTATCCTCTATCTTCTTTCCATCTCTTCTTGTGTGATTTTCCCCATCTGAGCAGGTAACACTCATTTACTCTCAGCACTTGAGCTTCTTAAGAGTCTCTGAATTAACTATCGCTCATGAAGAACAGATATTCTAAACAAAACTGACAGCAACACTATAAATATTTAGAAGACTCTTTGGCACTGTCTCCATTCAACAAAACAGTACTAATAGATTCTGCATTTATGGCCTAGGATCTCCCCTGAGTTGTGTGCTTTAGGCCAGATTTATGGTAACTGCTTTGAATTTTCTCCTGTGAAGGAGCATGCAAAGCCAGTGAGAAGGCAGTCATTTACCCCCAAGAACTGTCATCCCTCTGTTACATCTGTAGGCATATCTTGCCCTTCAGGTTAATATTACAGCCTTTAGGATTCGTTCCTGGACAATATGTTGTTAGCTATTATCCTCTGTTCTATTTCATAGCAACTTCAGGAAGTACAAAAACTGCCATAGTGAGAAAGCATCCACCTCAGGCCCAGGTTTATATCCCTGAACTGTAACAAAAGTATATGGCATTTAAAGCAACAGTCTTACCATCCTTAAATGTTTTAAGGATGTGATCATGAATTTTATTAGTTTCTTTTTTTCCTCTTATTGAAAAATAGATTTTTTACACATAATATATCCTGATTACAATTTCTCCTTCCTCCTCTTCTCAAAATTCCACCTCTACTTCCCCTCCCATCCAGATTCACCCTTTTTCTGATACTCATTGAAAAAGAACAGGATTCTAAGGGATAGTATTAAAATATAACAAAACAAAAGACAACATTAAACAAAAACTGTCACATAAGAGGAAAACAAGACAATTGAGCAGAAGGAAAAAAGTACAAGAGAAGACACACAAATCAGAGAAACACTTCACTTGCCTATTCAGGAATTCAATAAAAATACTAAGTTGGAAGCCATAGTACATAAGCAGAAGATCTGGTGGAGAACTGTGCAGTCCATGTGCTTGCTGCCTCAGTCTCTGTGAGTGTCTATGAGCTCTGGTCATACTGATTTAGAAGGCTTTATTTTCGTGGTGCCCTCTATTTCTCCTAACTCTTATTCATTTTATGCCTCCTCTACTACTTAATTTCATGAGATCTGAGGGAAGGGATTTGATGGAGACTTGGTATTTACTGCTGAGTGTTCCAATGTTTCTTACTCTTTGCACGGGATTGAATTATAGCACAGGATGGCCTTGTTGGATATCAATGAGAGAAGAGGACATTGGTCCTATCAAGGCTTGGCCCTGCAGTGTAGGGAAATGTCAGGGAGGGGAGATGGGAGGGAGTAGATGAGTGGGTGAGGGAGCACCCTCATAGAAGCAGGGGGACAATGGGTTTGTGGGTTTCTGGAGGGGAAACTGGAAATGGGTTAACATTTAAGATGTAAATTTTAAAAAATCCTACAAAAGAAAAAAAAAGATTAGATTGTGGGTTTCTATCTTTCTTTCCATCTGGTGCAGGAAGATATTTTCTTTCATTCTTTTTGGTATATATCATGGAAATTTATAAGAAATGCTAGGTTTGAATATTGTTCTTAGGTCTTGCAATTGAATCTTGAATCTACTAGTTACACTATTTATTTTTGTTTATATATTATGAACTTTCTATATATCGATTCAAGCCATCTGATATTCATAGTTAGTCCTCCCACCTCCCATCCAGCAACACCATGGAATTCTCCTCAGAGGCCACGCAATGTTCTCTATTCCTGACCTCAGGTAGGGACCCACAGACTATCTCTATACCTACCTATCATCTAGCCATCCTACCAGAACCACAACTCAAGGATCACATGGAATCCTAGAATCAAGACTCCAGGCAAAGCCACCAAAAGCCAGTCTGTGCACACATACATCAGTGAGCCTATCCACCGTGACACCTAAGGAATGTATGATTTCTGGAGTCCCTGAACCAGAGAGAGAACTTCAAGTTTACTTCTAGCCTACCTATCTCCTCTTGAACACAGTGTGATATCCTGAAGTTTATGCCAAATGAGCATTGCCCACTCTTAGCCCCTGGCACTTAAGAACCAACTTGTTAAACCTGGCAAATAAAAGAGAGAACCATTTCATCATACACTCAGGAATCCTATAAATCACTAATCTGGAAACCATAATACATAATCTTAGGGTAAAAAGAAGAAAGAAAAATGTAAAAATGAAATTAAATTAAAAATTAAGATAAAATTAACAAAGAAACATCTTTTGAGGGTTGAATGATCCAATGTCTTTCACTCTACATAATGTTTGTCTGTGGATGTTTCTCCCTATTAGATATGATACTTGAACAAGGCTCTGATTCATGAGTATAGCAGAATGCCATTAGGAGTCATTTTATTGCCACTTTCTTTCCTTCTTTCTTTTGGAATAGTAGTATTCGGTTTTACCCTAGGTCCCTGGGCCCATCTATCTAGTCTCAGGTTCTTGATTGCACAAGCAGTATAGGTAAGAGTTCCACTTTCTGGAGTGGCTGTTAAGTCGGATAAAATATTATTGGTTACTTCCATAAGTATTATAGCACCACTGCATATGTATTAAATAGAATGCCATTTTACAGAGGAGGGTTTGTGGCTATGTTGGTGTTTATATTCTACTTTGGTGGTGTCCATTTGTCCCCTTCTTACCAAAGATGGTAGCCTATAGGAGTGAAGACTAGTCCATGTAGGCAGCAACTTAACTTTTCCTTATTCTATGAATTGTGTAGGTATTGTCTTCAGCAATAGAGCCTCTTTATCAGTTGCAGAGACCAACCTATAGTCTCAATTTTTGAGGTACAACCTATATTCTCTGCATCAGCCTGAGTTGTTTAGAGATTTCCACCAGATACCAACTCAACCAACTCAACTCAACCAGATGTATTCCAATTCTACTACTGAATGTTTCACTCATGAAATTGATGAGTAACTGGGGCTCTGTTTCTCCCATTACCTGACAATTTCATTTAGATCATCTTCATGTATTCAAAGAAGCTTCTTCTGTATTAGGTTTCAATATTACCCTTTATCTCAAATGTCCCTTAATTTTAGTTGTCTCTTCCCTTAGCCCTCCCTTGACTATCTTTCTAGCCCTGATTCCTGAAAAATACACACACACACACACACACACACACACACACACACACACACACACAAACACACATCCATTGATAACAAGCAATTTTATTTCCCACTCCTATGGAGTTCTGCTTGCATCCCCCCAATATGTGGTTCTACATATTATAGCTTGGTTATCATTGACTGAACTGCTATTATCTACATATAAGTATATATATATATATATATATATATATATATATATATATGTATGTATATATATACATATATATATAGTATTTTACTTTTTGAAACATAGGTTATCTCACTCAGAATGATTTTTCCTCGTTCCACCCTTTTACATGCAAATTTTATGATTTTGTGTTTGTTTTTTAACAGCTGAGTAACATTTCTTTGTGTAAATGTGCCAAATTTTCTCTATCCATCTCTATCTTCTGTTGAAATTACTGCTTTTTATGAGTAAAGCAGCAATGAACATGGTTGAGCAAATGTCTCTGTGGTAGGATGAAGTGTCCGTCATTTGTATATGCTCAAGAATGATAATGTAGAATGATGCCATTATGCAGTAAGGTGGGTCCAGAATAAGACCAAGCCTATCATTGGATGAGAAGATAGGAGGGTAGGTGGGGAAAAGTCTAGGAAGGAAAGAGGAGGAGAAGGAGCAAGGAGAGGAAGAAGGAGACAGAGGAAGAGGAGGATTCCAATCCTGGTGGTCTGGGTCAGTTTTATCTTGTCTAGGTTTCCATTGTTATCAATTGGCAGTGAATTTTTCTGGGGATGTATTGTGGACTGAGAATCTAACATGTAAATCTAATTGCTAAACTACAAGTTTCTGGAACTTTGATTTACTGAGTTAAAGAGGACAGTATGTGAAAGAAATGGCTAAGAGGCAGCTGGAGCTTACAGATCTGGTTCTTTTGTTTGTGCAGAGTGAGAATTCTCAAGGGCCCACAGAATGAAGTTTGCATGTGTGTGTGTGTGTGTGTGTGTGTGTGTGTGTGTGTGTGTGTGTGTGTGCCAGGTGTGGTAAGACCACCTAGGGGACTGCGAGAAGAGAGGGAAGATAAAAGGGAGACTGCAGGGAGTAGGCTGCTTGCAGTCCATGTGGCAGAGTAGCAGCCAGAGTGAGTGGACCCTGCTCACAAGAACTGATAGAAAATGTTCTTTTTTAAATTTTTACCACAACATGATTTAGCTGGAACATAAGGTAGTTCGATTCCTATCTTCCTGAAGAATTGCAAGACTGATTTCCATAATGGCTCTACAAGTTTACATTCCCACCAACATCAGAGGATTTTTCCGTTTATGCCATTTGTGTTCTTAATGATAAAATTGAACTGTTCTTTTAATTTCTCAACTACATACCTCCAACATTATTTCTTGAAACTTAACATGTTCCTTTTAAGGAATCTAACATACAGAATACAGAATCGGAAAATGACCAAAAAAATTACCATTCCTATCTTCTGCTAACATTTCACTGTAGAAATTCCAAGGGGAAAGGAGAGGGGGGAAGAAAGCAATAGGACTTCGGCTTTGCTGAAGTTGGACAAGTCTACCACAGACCTGGATAAATTAAAGGAGAAAGGTACATTTGTTTAAGTTTTTCTATTTTTGATGCAATCACATGTACAATGGTGTTTTATCACAGCAGAATAGGAATT
Source organism: Rattus rattus (assembly GCF_011064425.1). Taxonomy (NCBI): domain Eukaryota; kingdom Metazoa; phylum Chordata; class Mammalia; order Rodentia; family Muridae; genus Rattus; species Rattus rattus. The sequence goes on from NC_046160.1 coordinate 62,340,195, forward strand.
CTCATTTAAATATTCACATACAGCAAATAGTGTTTGACTCTTTCATGAGTTTGGAACCTTGCGCGAGGTTGTCACTCTGATCTTTGGTATACATGGTACTCTTCAAAGTATGTTTCATTATCAACAACACTCCAGTGGTAGTTCTAGGACTGCTACATCTGAGGCTTGAGCTTGATGAGAATGCAGTATTACCTTATATATTCAAAATGCTACTCTATTTCACTGTATTTTGTTATTTTTATTCTCCTTGGCAGAAAAATAACTGTTTTCAGCACCTTTCATTCCCAAGTCCCTTACTCAATGTTTAGAATTTTTTTCTATTTCATGGATTGTTCCTAAGATTTCAATGGATGTACTTTTTGTTTGAGCTACAATTAAACAATTATTTCATATATAGCTCTCCAAATTCTGTATCTCCACACTTGATGATTTCCTTTTATCCCATCACTCTTCTGATTTTTCTAGATAAGTTTGGTAAACACGAGTATTTTAGATAAATGTGCATATGCACACTTCCAATTTATGCATCTACTTAATTACAGAAGCTATGCACACAGTGAAATATCCAATAAAAATCAATCAAGTTGAGAAAACTGATTTATTTACATAATAAGGGTATTCTAAATCAAGAATTTATAAGAAATACTACATTTTCATTGTAAGTAAAGAATTCAGAAATCATGTTTTTAAACAGGCATTAAAGAATTGAATAAATAAAATCTATATAACATAAGCCAGGTGTCTCATATCAGAAGAGAAAGTGACAGAAAAGGACTAAACAGAAATGAAAATTAGCTGTTTCATAAGGACCTAATTATGAGATATTATAATCCATATTTAGCTTAATAAATTTTCAGATGGACAAGTAAAGAAACAGACATGGCTATGTTGAAATATATTTGTTACATATGCAAGTAGTATGTGCATCTTTCTTCTGCAACAGCCAAAAAAAAAATTGCCATTCAATAGCAGTAAATGCTACTAATGAGCATGTTTTGCTTTCTATGTACCACTCTTCAGTAAGAAGAACTCAAAGAGATTTTGACATTTTCTTTATTCTAGGACATAAATAATTGACATACAAAACCAAACTAATGCATTCCATAGTACTAGAAATCCATGCATTCTAACAATAACAGAAAAAAGAGGCATTCCAAAAAAGACATAGGAGTCAACTGAAAATTCCAACCACAAAATTAGAAGTGAGTAACAACAAAGAAATAATGGTAGTGTATCAAAATTACCAACATCAATTAAGCATAGATTAGTTCCCAATCATATAAACTAAATGAGGACAAATATGAATAAATAATAGGGAAGGGAAAAATATTTTGTAAATTTGTCTCAAAATATTTTTCCTCAGCAAGAACTGGAGTCAAATTCTGCCCTAGCTTGGATTTGGAATGAACCTAGTGAATTTCTTCCAAGAAAACTACAGGGAAAATGCACAAAGAGGGAAATGTAGCAGTTTGTACTACTGGAGACACCTGGCAGCTGTTTGGTAGCTATGAGATTATGACTAAACCATCACTGTATGTGTCTATTAGGAACCCTGATGTGACCATGTTTGAAAGTCATTTCTCCTAGGTGGTAATCTCTACAAAAATCTATAATCCTCTTCCAAAGGTGAGAGTATTGGTTGAATATAAGCTGAGCAACAGTCTTACCAGCTCTCTAGGATCTCTTGAACTCCATAAAAAGCAAGATGGTGAGCTAATGCTCATTGTCAACTTGACAGGAGCTGGAATCACCTAGAAGATATGCTTCTGGACATTTCGTGAATGTTTATCTGATTACTTTAATTGAGATGGAAAGACCACCTTAAAAGTAGACAATCCCACTTCCTAGTCTTGGGTCCTGGGGTGCATGAAAAATAGAAAGTCAACTAAGCAGGCATATCCACTGTCCTTTCTTGACAAACTGATGCTATGTGATTATATATCTCAAACACCAGTCATGAACTGAGAGCCAAAATAAAAGATTTCTCCTGTAAGTTCATTTTGTTAAGATCTTTTCTCACAGCAACAAGAAAGGTAGCTACTACAAAGTGGAAGACTCAAACACTAGTCCCAGACCACAGGAGCCAAAAATCTGTAACCGTGAAGTTCAACATCATATGATCAATCACATCCTGGAGCAGAAACTCTGTGTCATTGAAAATAAATAATAAACACTGAATTGAATATAAGTTTTAATTAATAGTCGAACTGTAGCATTTCTTAGGCTTGAGAAATATACCTCCAAGCATGGAATAACCATCACAATTAATTTGATATGCTAGATTGAGCCGTTAAATATAGTTATGTTAAGAAAAACTATTATATATAACAAACAAACATAGCATCATTTTAACATATGTAAATAATTATAGGGAATTAGAATTCCCGTTAGTAAATGTGTACTGAAAGTCCAGGTAGCTGTTAACATGAGGATAAGGTCTAATTTTCTTTCCTAAGCCATCATGTTCCTTTGATTCTGGGAGAGGCTGCTGCTTGTGTGTAGGTTATCTTATGCTCTGTATTTTCTTGAGACACAAGCTGATGTGACCTGATGAAATGTTACATGCTTGTCACTTTTTGTTAAAGGTGAGTATCAGTGGGCAAATATCCATGTAACTAGAATGTTTTCCCATTACTGGTACCTGACAGGTATTAGTCTAACAACATAGCACTACACGGAAACAGAAAGCATCAGCATTCAAAAGCACCTGATGCCTCATTGAGAACAGCCAGAACATAAAATTTAAAGTAAAGCAATACCCTGCATCCTAAGGAGTCTCTCTGCATCCCTGTGCTTTCTGTTTAAAGTGCAGCATAATAATTATTTCTAAAGCAAATCAAAATTCATAAGTGCTTTGAGATGAGGAAGAGATAGCAGGAGTAGATGAATGAGATTCTCCTATTCCTTTTAGGTGGAACATGTATGCTGTGAAAAGGGAGTGAAATGGTGTAGCTGATATACAAAATATAACCACATCTTTTATTATCAAAATGCTTTCCGATTTTTCTAAGGGGTGTTATACTCTGAGCCATGCTCTTAGTGAAGCAGAACCTTTATGATCCTAATGCCATATAAATTCTGCCTTCTACTGCTAGGGAAAATGAGAGCACAAAGATACTCCACTTTCTTTCTGTCAGTCGCAGATAATATATGCAAAAGCATTTATCTAAATGGATATCTATTGAAAAGTCAATGTAGTCAAGAAATAGCCCAATGCAATTTGATTTAATTTATATATGGTTAACAAAATATAACCTGTGGTCAAAAGTATGTATTTTAGCAAACAAGAGTAAGACTAGAAATCATTTCAAGGAAGCAGAATATTCTAGATTTACTTCTGTCACAGATAAAAAGGATTAATTAATGAAGTCTGTCCTCAGTAGATAAAGGCTCAGTGGTACTGCTAATTTTCTTGAGAGAGAAAGATAGCCCAGGTCACATTTACATTTTAGCTTGAAATAGATTCCAGTTCTTTTCTTAATATCAGGAGAAAAGAAAGACTATTAAATCTGAAATTTTATTAAAATGATTCCATCTATTATATTGCTAAAACATTTACCTAAATTTGTGATGTGTGTATTGGAAGCCATAAGTCTCATAAGAAATCAATCATCTAGGGTATTTTTCATCTATTAATCTGAAATCTGTTATTTGATTTATGATACTTTAAACTGCTAAAACATCATAGTGTTACATGAATCACATTAGTTTTATACATATGATGATGGATTGCAGTCTCTCAGATTGGTTATTCATTACCCATTTTGCATGTGAGCAGAAATAATAAAGATTTAGTATTTATTGCAAATGTTTTTAACACTGTCAAACAATCTCCTTTCTTTGTAATTAGTATAGAAAAAGCAGTTCACAGAAACCTTTATTGAAAAAAGAAAATGCAAGCTGTGTCTCAAAGCGTATGTAAAATTTTGATTTATGGTAGTTCTAACAGGAACTGAAAGCAGCAGAGCTAAATATAACACGAGCTAAAGCGTGCCAAGATTGAGCACCGGCACAATCTCAAACAGATCCGGGAAGGTGTTGCGTGTAATGAGCCCACTTGCTATCACCTTGTCATTACTTCCTTTGTGTAAATAAGAATTAAGTCAGTTATGGGGAGGAGGACATAATCTATCTAAAACTCAAGATGAGTGAAAGATAAAAACTAGTCAAACTTTTCTAACGAACTATGTGCCCAAAACTCTTGATTATGACTCTGAGGTAGGTGACATGTGTAGTTACAATCAAATGGATCCACTAGAAAATAGACTTACAGACATTATGAAAATTAAAACCCAGTGTTCAATAACAACCTATACTTTTAAATTTGACGTTCTGGTTGAGTGGGTCCTATTCCAAACATTATTGCACAAGTTTAAAGTGCTTATTCTCAAATAAGATTTAAAGTAACCTATTATTTCAAAGTAACAAAAGTCTATCTTGGGGAACTTTTCCCTCATAACTGATTCGAATTTCTGCATATTAAATACAGAACCTGGTACTAATTTCTGCTTCCCTACCCCCAAAAAACTATTTTTTCATGATTAAGATAATTGTTTGTGGAGTCTGATATAATGGCCTAGGGGTTTAGAGAATTGACTAGTATTCCAGAGGAATAGGGTTTGATTATTAGCACCAACATGGTTGCATACAATCTCTTCTGATTCCCACTGAGATAAAGTATGTCAGTGGTACACAAATGTGGAGGAAGGGAAAACAACTATGCACATAATACAATTTTTAAAAGAGCATTGTTTGTTGATTTCACATTCAATACATCATAGTGGGGAAAATATCTGAGAGGATAATATTACAAGAAAAATAAAAAGAAATAGAGGCAACTAGATTATAAACCTGAAAAAGTAAAATCATACTATAGATTTATGATATCAGAAGACCCTCAAATTTAAAAGCTAGCAATATTTGCAGGCTGACTTGCTATTAAAAGCAGTAATATTAGCTGAAGGGATTTGCAATCCTATAGAAAGAACAACATTATCAATCAATCAGACCCCACAGAGCTCGCAGGCACTAAACCACCAGCCAAAGAGTACACATGGAGGAAACCATGACTCCAGCTGCATAAGTAGCAGAGGATGGCATTGTTGGGCATCATATAACAATAACACATGTCCCACTATGTTCATAGCAGCCTTATTTATAATAGCCAGAAGTGGAAAGAACCTAGATGTACTTCAACACATTAATGCATACAGAAAATGTGATACATTTACACAATGGAGTACTACTCACCTATTAAAAGCAATGACATCATGAAGCTCTTAGGCAAATGGATAGAACTAGACAATGTCATCCTGATAGAAGTAAACCAATCACAAAAGAACACACATGGTATACACTCACTGATATGTGAATATTAGACCAATGCTTGAAATACCCAAGATAAAATTCACAGACCATATGAAGCTCAAAAAGTAGAAAGACCAAAGTGTGGACGTTTTAGTACTTCTTAGAAGGGGGAACAAAATACTTACAGGAGGAAATATGGAGGCAAAGTGTAGGTTAGAGACCAAAGAAAAGGCCATCCACAGACTACCACACATGGGGATCCATCCCACATACAGTCACCAAACCCAGACACTATTCTGGATGCCAAGAGGTGCATGCTGACAGGAACCTGATATACCTGTCTCCTGAGAGGCTCTACCAGAGCCTGACAAATACAGAGACTGATGCTAGCAACCAACCATTGGGTCTCCCATGCAGGCGTTAGAGAAAGGACTGAAGGAACTGAGGTGGTTTGCAACCCCATAAGAAGCACAACAGTATCGACCAAGCAGACTTTCCATAGCTCCCAAAGACTAAACCACCAACCAAAGAATACACATGGAGTGACCCATGGCTCTAGCTGCATATGTAGCAGAGGATGGCCTTGTAGGGTATCAATGGTAGGAGAGGCCCTTGGTCCTATGAAGACTAGATGTCCCAGTGTAAAGGAATGACAAAGCAGGGAGGTGGGAGGAAATGGGTGGGTGGTGGAGAGAAGCACCCTCATAGAAGCAGGCAAAGTGGGGATGGGATAGGGGCTTTCTGGAGGACAAACCAGGAAAGGGGATAACATTTGAAATGTAAATAAAGAAAGTATATGACAAAAAATAAAGAAAACACTCATTGGTAGTAATGGTTCCAGAATGGGCAAGTCATGACACAGGCAAATTTTAAACATCTTGCAGGCAGAGTTAACACAACTTCAGAAGCTTGTTTCATTAGCAATCTAATATGCAGAATCCAAAGAAGTGACTTCCTACGTCACTGTCAGACTCACTCGAATTGAGGAATAGAGCTAAACTGAAAATTGAATTAACTTTGTTAACAAATTGAAGTGGTGGAAGAATATGAGAGGGTAAATGTGGCAAACAACAGTGGGATGCATTATAAACACTATTTTCCAGGGTAGAAAGCAGCTTGCAAATCATTCAGAGCTGATATGACAAAGCAAAGCACGTCTGTAGATACTGAGAATGTATAATAGGGTCTATGCCCTATAGAGTTTGAAATATCGTTTAAGAGATGATATCGATGATGGTAAGGGTACTAGGGGGTTCTGAATGAAGCATGGTGAGTCGGAGTAGAATAAATTGGATGCACTGGACATTAAACACTAGATGACAATTAGGAGAACAGACTAATTCTCTGACAGTCACTTTGCTAAAGGACAATTTTCTGACAGAAATAGATGCAGTTTGCCAAATGACCAGTTTACTCAGACCAATCCAACAAAGGAACAAAGTACCAAATTGCTTTACTGCCTCCATAAAACAAATCGTTTTTTTTTTTTAATGTTTATGAAGTTCACAGTAATTCTACTTTTGCACAGAAAGGTTTTACACATGCTTTTCCTGAAAAGTTATAGTTGGTTACTTCACTTTGGCATTTTGTTGCACCCTAGCTACTGTATGGAGACAGTTAAAGAAGGAGACTGTCTTTCCTTTCTATATTTAAAAATTACTATTCAAAACAATAAAATGTATTTGTGCCTTCCAGATACTGATATATGTATATCAAAATTGTAAATGAACCCATTTACTAGATATATATGCATCTATTTCAGCAGTTTTATACATTATGACATTAATACCAAACCCCCAAAATCAAAGATAAATTCTACAAATTTGAATAGCTATTTTAAATTTCTCCATTTTTAATTTTATTTTTTATTAGATTTTTTAATTTACATTTTAAATGTTATTCCCTTTCCCAGTTTCCCATCCATAAGCCCCCTATCTCATCTCTCCTCCCCTTCTTCTATAAAGGTGATACCCCTCACCAACCACTCCCCTTTCTGCCCTGACATTCCCCTACACTCCCTACACTGGGGGAGTCTAGTTAATCTCTATAAATATGTGAAACAATTTAGTCACTATAGTTTCCCAAAATACTTACATACGTAAAATATATTCTCAAGTAAAACACATAGATTGCAAAAACTAATAGAGATTTAAACTTGCAAAAAAAATAATAGAAGGCAGATTAACCATAGCTAAAGGTATGGTATAAACTACTTATAGTTCATATAAGATATGAATCACCTGAAAAGTTCTCTGGTTTAGAACTCTGAAGCAGGCTACGGTGAATTATACACAAACACACAGACACACACACACACACACACACACACACACACACACACACAAACAACAACAACAACAACAACAAAGAAATTGAACCATCAGAACATTGCACTGAAACTGATACACAAGAAACAAACATCAATTGTTCGTTACTTCATACACAATTAAGAAATAATGTTTAAAATATATACATTTTTATTAAAAGTAACAGACTCAAAGGAAAGATGCTTTATTAATAATTTGAAGCAATGAAGTAGCAAAACTTAACAAAATAAACAAAAATATGGTACACTATTCCAAAGCTACTACCTAAGTAGTATATGTAATAATAAAAAGTAATATGAAATTTGTAGCTAGGCAAAAATATATTTGAGCTGAATTCTAAACTAAAAATGTCATGTCAGATGATTTTATTTTCTTTGTAATAGTATATTTAAATACCACAAAGGAAATACAATGGCTTATTGAGTTATTTTAGAAGTATTTAAGATTGCTAAAAGAACCGATTAACAAAATATATACTATAAAAATACATGTTAAATGTATTTTTATACATTTAAAATGATGATAGAGAAAGAAGAAATTTATTTTTAAATATTTTGAATATATTAGCTGTGCAAAATATGGGAATTTATTAAGACATTGCAATACATATATTTTCTTTTTCAGAATAAAACTTGAAGATGGTTTTTTTTACTCCTTCCTTCATTTTTTATTGAAAATTTTCTTTATTTACATTTAAAAAGTTGTCCCACTTCCTGTTTTTCCCTTCAGGAAAATCCTATCCCATCCCCCTAACCCCTGCCTCCATGAGGGTGTTACCCCACCCACACATCCACTCCTACCCAGTTTCCCTCCCTGGCATTCCCCTACACTAAAGAATCTAGCCTTCACAGGACCAAGGGACTCTCCTCCCATTAATGCCTGACAAGGTCATCCTCTGCTACACTTGCAGTTAGAGCCATGGGTCACTCCATGTGTACTCTTTGGTTGGTGATTTAGTCCCTGGGAGCTGTGGGAGGTCTAGTTGATTGATTTTGTTGTTCTTAATGTGAGGTTGCAAACCCCCTCAGTTATCACAGTCCTTTCTCTAACTCCTGCATGAAGGATCCAGTTCTCAGGCCAACGGTTGGTTGCTACCAGCAGCCTCTGTATTTGTCAGGCTCTATCAGAGCCTCTCAGGAGACAGGTATATCAGGCTCCTATCAACATGCACCTCTTGGCATCCAGCATAGTCTGGGTTTTGTGACTGCATATGGGATACAGTCCCATGTGTGGCAGTCTGTGGATGGCCTTTTCTTTAGTCTCTTTCTCACACCTTGTCTCCATATTTCCTCCTGTGAGTATTGTGTTCCCCCTTCTAAAGAGTACTAAAACATCCACACTTTAGTCTTTCTACTTTTTGAGCTTCATTTGGTCTGTGAATTGTACCTTGGGTATTACAAGCTCTGGTCTAGCATCCACTTATCAGTGAGTGCATACCATGTGTGTTCTTTTGTGATTGGGTTAACTCACTCAGGATAATATTGTCTAGTTCTATCAATTTGCCTAAGAGTTTCATGATGTCATTGTTTTTAATAAGTGAGTAGTACTCCAATGTGTAAATGTACCACATTTTATGTATGCATCAATGTGTTGAAGTAGATCTAGGTTCTTTCCACTTCTGGCTATTATAAATAAGGCTGCTATGAACATAGTGAAGCATGTGTCCTTTTTATACGTTGGAGCATCTTTTGGGTATATGTCCAGGAGTGGTATATATGTGTACTCTGGTAGCTCTATGTCAAATTTTCTGAGGAACCACCAGACTGATTTCCAGAGTGGATGTACTTGCTTGCAATCCCAACAATGAAGGAGTGTTCCTTTCTGCACAACATCACGAGCATCTGCTGTCACCTGAAATATTGATCTTAGCCATTCTGACTGGTGTGAGCTGGAATCTCAGGGTTGTTTTGATTTGTATTTATCTGATGACCAAGGATGTTGAACATTTCTTTAGGTACTTCATGGCCATTTAATATTCCTCAGTTGATAGTTCTTTAGTTTAGCTCTTTTCCCCATTTTTAATAGAGTTAATTGATTCAAGTCTAACATCTTTAATTCTTTGTATATATTGGGTATTAGCCCTCTATCAATACAGGATTAGTAAAGATCTTTTCCCAATCTGTTGGTTGCCATTTTGTCCTATTGGCAGAGTCCTTTGCCTTACAGAAGCTTTTCAATGTTATGAGGTCCTATTTGTTGATTTTTGATCTTAGAGCATAAGGCATTGGTGTTATGTTCAGAAAATTTTACCCAGTGTCCATGTGTTCGAGGCTGTTCTCCACCTTCTCTTCCATTAGTTTCAGTGTATCTGGTTATGTGTCGAGGGCACATAGACTTGAAATTTGTAAAAGGAAATAATAATGGATTGGTTTGCATTCTTCTACAAGAATGGCTTTTAGTTGTACTAACACCATTTATTGAAAATGCTATCTTTTTTGCACTGGATGGTTTTAGCTCCTTTATCAATGACCAAGTAACCATCAGTGTGTGGATTCATTTCTGGGACTTCAATTCTATTCCATTGATCTAACTGCCTGTCTCTGTACCAGTAACATACAGTTTTTATCACTATTGTTGTGTAAAGCACCTTGAAGGGATGGTGAGCCCCCAGAAATTCTTTTATGGTTGCGAATCCTTTTTGCTATCCTGGGTTTTTGGTTACTCAAAATGAATTTGCATATTCCTCTCTTTTAACTCTATGAAAAATTGAGTTGAAATTTTGGTTGATCTCAGCCCTGAGTTTGATTATTTCTTGCAGGCTATTCCTCTTGTGTTTATTTGCTTCCTTTTCGTTCCAGGTGTGTTGTCAAGCTGCAAGTATATGCTCTTTCCTGTTTCCATTTAGAGGCACTCAGAGCTATGAGATTTCCACTGCTTTTGTTGCATCATATAAGTCTTAGTATATTGTGTGTTCATTTTCTTTAAATCCTTAAAAGGCTTTAATTTCTTTATTTCTTCCTTGACCAAGTTATCATTGACTTAAGCTTTGTTTACCTTCCCTGTTTATGTGGACTTTCTGTGGATTTTGTTGTTGTTGAAGACCAGCCTTAGTCCATGGTGATCTGGTAGGGTGCAAGGGATTATTTCTATCTAGTTTTATTTGTTGAGGTCTGTTTTATGACTGATTATATGGTGAGTTTAGGAGAAGGTACCATGAGAAGAAAGTATATTCTTTTTTTTTTAGGATGAAATGTTCTATAGATATCTGTTAAATCTATTTGCTTCATAACTTATTTTAGTTTCACTGTGTCTCTGTTTAGTTTCTGTTTCCATGATCTGTCCATTGATAACAGTGGGTTATTGAAGACTCCCACTATTATTGTGTGAGGCGTAATGTGTGCTTTGAGCTTTAGTAAAGTTACTTTTATGAATGTGGGTGCCCTTAAACTTGAAGCACAGGGGCTCAGAATTGTGGGTTCATCTTGGTAGATTTTTTCTTTGATGAGTATGCAGTATCCTTCCTTATCTTTTTTAATAACTTTTGCTTGAAAGTCGATTTTATTTGATATTAGAATGGCTACTCCGACTTGTTTCTTAAAACAATTTGCTTGGAAATTTTTTCGAGCCTTTTACTCTTAGGTAGTGTCTTTCTTTGTCATTGACATGTGTTTTCTGTTTGGAGCAAAATGCTGGGTCCTATTTATGTATCCAGTCTGCTAGTCTATGTCTTTTCATTGGAGAATTGAGTCTATTGGTGTTAAGAGATATTAAAGAAAATGTTTGTTGTTTCCTGTTGTTTTTGCTGTTAGAGGTGGAATTATGTTTCATGACTATCTTCTTTAGGGCTTGTTGAAAGAAAATTGTTTTCTTTCTTTTTCTAAGGTATAGTTTCTCTCCTTGTGTTGGAGTTTTCCATTTATTGTTCTGTGTTCGTCTGTATACGTGTGAAGATATTGTGTAAATTTGGTTTTGTCATGGAATTTCTTGGTTTCTCCATCTATGTTAATTGAGAGTTTTGCTGGATATAGTGGTGGCATTTCTGTTCTCTTAGGGTCTGTACATCATCTGTCCAGGATCTTCTGGCTTTTATAACATCTCCTGTCTGCAAAAATCTGGTGTAAACCTGACAGGCCTGTTTTTTGTTACTTGCCCTTTTTTCCTTACTGCTTTTAATATTCTTTCTTTGTTTCGTGCATTTGTTGTTTTGATTGTTATGTGACAGGAGGAGTTTCTTTTCCAATCTATTTGGACTTCTCTAGGCTTCTTGTATGTTCAAAGTCATCTCTTTCTTTAGGTTTGGAAGGTCTTCTTCCATAACTTCGATGAAGATATTTACTGGCCCTTTAAGTTGGGAATTTTCACTCTCTTCTATATCTATTATCCTTATGTTTGATCTTCTCACTGTGTCCTGATTTCCTGGATGTTTTGGGTTAAGACTTTTTGGTGTTTTGCATTTTATTTGACTGTTGTGTCATTCTTTTTTTATGGTATCTTCTTCACCTGAGATTCTTTCTTCTATCTCTTGAATTCTGTTGGTGATGATTTCATCCATGACTCCTGATCTCTTTCCTAAGTATTTTATCTCCAGGGTTGTCTCCCTTTGTAATGTCTATATTATTTCTATTTCCATGTTTAGATCCTGGATGGTTTTGTTCATTTCCTTCACCTGTTTGCTTGTGTTTTCCTGTAATTCTTTAAGGGATTTTTGTGTTTCCTCTTTAAATGTTTTTATGTTTTAACCTGTGCTCTACTGTATTTCCCTAAGGGAGCTATTTGTGTCCTTCTTAAAGTCCTCTATCATCATCATGAGATGTGCTTTTAAATTTGAATTTTGCTTTTTCATTGTATTGGGATATCTAGGACTTGCTGTAATGGGAGAACTGGGTTCTAATGATGCCAAATAGCCTTGGTTTCCGTTGCTTAGGTTCTTCAGCTTACCTCTCGCCTTTTGGTTATCTCTGGTATTAGTTGTTCTTGCTGTTGCTGACTGGAACCTGTCTCACCTTTGACCCTGTGATCTTAGGTGTGACAACAGTCTGGAGACCAGTTCTCTCAGGGTGGGGTTTGTGTCTGGACAGCTAAACCAAAAGGTTAATTCCCAGGGCCTAGGTGGAGACGAGAGGATCCTATCCCCAGTTACTCCATGATTCCTGAGCCCTGTGGTCTCCTGGCAGGTTCCTCTTTGGCCACTTATTGGATCAATCTCACCTGTGGACTCTGGAGAACAGCACTCCTGGAGATCAGCTCTCTCCTAGAGGGATTTGTGTCTAGAGAACTGGGCCAAAGGGTTAACTCCAGGGCACAGATGAAGACTGGAAGGTTGTTCCCCCTTCTAAGAAGGACAGAAGCATACAAATATTGGTCTTTCTTCTTCTTTAGCTTCATATGCTCTCTGAGTTTTATCATGGGTATTCTGAGCTTTTTCCTAATATCCACCGATCACTGAGAAATTCAGAGGCAAATGAACATTTCTTTAAATGCTTCTTGGCTATTCAAGTTTACACTGTTGAGAGTTCTGTTTATCTCTGTACTCCATGTTTAATTGGGTTATTTGGTTTTATTAAAACTGATCTTCTTGAGTTCTTAGCCCTCTGTAGGATATAGGGTTAGTGAAGATCTTTTTTCAATTGTTAGTTTTGCCTGTTGCCTTCTGGTTATGTCTAGTGCTACCTGTCCTTACTGTCTCTGACTGAATCCTGACCCTCCTGTGATCCTGGTTGTGTCAGAACTCCTCAAAGTCCAGCTGTCTCTGTGATCATATAATTCTGGGATCCTGTGATCTTGAGATCTGAGGTGTTCAGAACTCCTGGGAGTCAAGTTGCTTGTAGGATCCTGAAATCCTGGTGTGACCAAGCTCCTGAGACCCTGCTGTATCAGAGTTCCTAGGACTCAAACTTTCTCAGGATGTTGCAGGAGTAGGTGGGGAGCCAGAACCCTGAGTTTGCTCCCTGCACAGGTGCAAGCTGAAAGTAACCTGTGACTCTGGCTGGCAGGGTTTGGATTTCCCTGTTTCCTGTGTGGGTCACTTAGGCTGGTTGTTGAGAAAGATGTTGTGACCTTAACTGTGCTCTTGAGTGTGTCAGAGCTCCAATGCTTCTGGTCGCATGATCCTGGGCATTTCAGAGCACCTGGAAGTTGGATGTTTCAGTACTTCTTGGAAGAAGAAGTGAAGATGTTCATGAGAGGAAGTATGAGGACAAATTTTGGAGTAGAGACTGGAGGACAGGGCTGTCAGGAGATAGCCCCACCTGGGGATCCAGCCCATATGAGTATAGCCACCAAACCCAGACAATGCTGCTGGTGCATGCCAACAGGAGCCTGATATAGCTGTCTCCTGAGAGGCTCTGCCAGAGAATGATGTGTGCAGGGGCAAATGGGATGCTCAAAGCCAACCATTGAACTGAGAGCAGGGTCATCATTGGAGGAGTTGGATAGAGGATTAGGGGAACTGAGGGGGTTTGCAACCCTTGGGAGCAGCAGTTCCAGTCAGCCAGAGTACCCAGAGACTAGAGCACCATCCAAGGAGTGCACATGGACAGATCCATGGCTTCAGCTGCATGTGTAGGGAAGGTTGAACTCATAAGGCACAGGTGGTGGGGGAGAGGCCCTTGGTCCTGCCCGGGCTCTATCCCCTGGTGTGAGGGAGTTTGGGGCTGGGAGGCAGGAAGAGGTGGTTGATGTGGTGGGTGAGCACTCTCTTGGAGAAGGGGAAAGGTGGCGGAGGGGGTGGGTGTTTGTTGACAGGAGGTCTGAGAGGGGGATGGCATGTGAAGTGTAGATAAATACCTCTTTAAAAAAAATATAGTGTGGATTGGGATTGAACCTCTTTGCCTGTCCGTGCTCCTTAAATAATTGTTGTGTGTATAATACCTGTGTAATAAAAAATATTCTCGATAGAAAAAACAAATATATAAAAAACAAATATAAAGCAGAATGGAATGAATGGTACTACCCATCACCTACAACTGAATGAGGAAGACAGCTTGTTGAAGGAAATGAGAGGACTACCTTTCCTTATAAGGAAGGAGAAAAAGGATATATATATATATATATATATATATATATATATATATATAGAGAGAGAGAGAGAGAGGGGGAGAGAGGAGGAGGGAGAGAGAGAGAAACCCTAAGAATGGTTCGCATTTATTCATGTAAGAGTAAGGGAAAATTCGTTACTCTTTTAGGCCTTATGGAGGTGAATAATTGGAACAGATCTAGGAAAGAAGCCAAAGAGCCAGGGGAGTGATGAGGATTAGGAAAGGATTAAAATAAATACACCTCAGGCCTTCATAGTCACAAAGTGTCACCTAGAATGGAACATGATGTTTGTAACGGTATGATAAAGCTGACATTAGTATTTCAAGCTTTTCCCTGTGCTTACCCTGTCCCCATGACCAGAGTATTTAAAAAAAAAGTGTAAGGACACTATCTTGGAAATTTCCATTCCCAAGGAAAGAATATCAACTCAACTGAGAGGCAACAGACCTGTACTTAGGTGCAAACTCTATTAATCTATTAAGTAATTTTCACCAAATCATTTTAGCTTACTACTGAACTTAACTAATTAGCCAAGTGAGAATAAAAATTAATCTTGTGTGAGCTACAGGGTAACTTCACGATGAAATTGTGAGAACAAATATATTTTCATAAATCGAAAGAGAAGTTGCATCTTGTAAATTCATGGTGTGTTTGAAGCAACCCAGAAAACAAAGCATCAAACGCCAGAAATATCCCTTCACCCCTAAAGAAATAGAGCTTTGTTTGAATCGAGATGGAGCTCTTTAATTACATCTTTTGAAGTTATACTTGAACATGAATTCTTTAGACAACATGGTAGTTTTTTTCAAATGGCGTTTCTTAAATAAAAATGAAAAAATTAAAAAAAAATCATTATCTCAAACCCATGAAGAATTATCGGTTGGCTGCACTCGATGCATTTTGAATTTTTAAAAAGTAAACATATAATCTGCTTCATTAAATAGGAAAATGACAATGATTTAAATGTAAGAATAGAATGCATCTACAAACCTGACAGAAACAAAAACAAAAATCAAAGACTTCCCATTGTCTTTAGATTTACCCATTCAAGCAAGAATATCAGTCAGATGAACTTAGAAAAAGTAAGGAAAAAGAAAAATAACTGAATGCAATCCTTGGTTCTAAAACAAAGTAACACATTCATATCAGTTTAAGAAAAACTGGAAAAGTTGGAAATAAAACATCACAATGAAAATTCCATCCACTAGTCGTCCATGTACTGAAAGTTACAGATTTTCCTAGTATATCTCTTGCAGATCTGATCTATTTAGTTTTCTAAAATTGCATAGTGCATGCATTCTGAAGTTAACAATTAGGAACTGTTCTTTTTAGTGCTTTTTGTCAACATCACACAAGCTTAAGTTATTTGGAAAAAGAGAACTTCAACTAAGAAAGGCTTCCATGAGATTGCCCTGGAGGTAGTTCTGACATTTTCTTGATTCATGACTGATGTGTGAGAGCCTAGGTCTCTACGGGCAGCCCTAACCTTGAGAAGCTGGTTATGGGATGTATAAAAAGCAGACTGAGTAAACCAATAAAAGGACTCCTTCATGGCATTTACCTCAGTTCCTGACCTGCTTGAGTTCTGAGCCTTGGCTTCAAATTAAAAGTGTAAGCAAGTGAGTCCTTTTCTTTCAGAGGTTGCTTTTGTTGTTGTTATTGTTGCTGTTGTTATCATTGCTGTCATTGATGTTTCTGTCTTTTATCTTGTTTTTAATCACATCGGTGGAAAAGTAAACTAAGATAGAAATTGGTCCTAGGATCACAGTATTTCTGTGACATATCTCATCCCATTTTGTTATAGGGTCAATTAAATATTTTTTAATTATGGGCTGGATATATTATCAAGTGGTCAGAACTTAATAGGATATTGTGGAAACTTGAGAAATAGCATTGTTAAACGAGTTGCAGATAGTGGAGCTTTTGCTTGTAAAACTTTGTGAGGAAGCAAACAAAGCCTCTATCAGAGTTGTTCATGTGATGTTTGCAATTAAGTACCTGTGGTGCTTCTAGTCAGCTGGTCTTGAATAATCAGTAGTTATTAGCAAAAGACCCACACCAGAGTAAAGCACTAGTAAAGCACTGAATGAAATTGGTGCTTTACTGGGACAAATGACCCTGCTTAGCTGGGGTTGGAAAATCACATGCAATAATTAAGAGACTAGCATAATTTAGAAGAAATCATCTGGGAGTATTTCCTAAGGGTCAGCAAACAGAAGCAGTGGCCCAGAAGGAGCCAGTGCTACATCTCTTTCAAGAGGCTGAGCTCAGTAATGTGTAAGTGTTCCCCAAACCATACGGTTCTGAAGGAATGAAGATGTCGTGGAGAGAAGCTGAGATTTGACACTACAAATCCAGGTGAGGGTGCAACCTCAGTTGCAGCGGAGAATGAAGGATTTAAGTAATCATGGAGAAAGGCTGAGGCTTGGCATCATGTGCAAGGGTCAGAGTCTCTGAAGAGAAGCCAGAAGGTCATCATACATGTGCAGCCTATGGAGACTGAAGAATACTTAAGATTCCATGACTGGTGAAGAACATCCAAATAGAGCAACAGCTGTGAAGCAGAGTCAGTCTGAGCCCAGGAGACAAACATGAGAAAGAGATGGCAGAGGGAGAAAGTCGATCTGCCCCTTGGAGCCGAGAAGACACTGAGGGGATCTCAGACATAAAGCACTGAACGTTTTATACTGTTGGATTTGCTTTTGCTTTGAACTGGTTGTTACTGTGTCCTGATAGTTCCCTCTTAGAATAAGAAAGTAACTTTCTTTCTATTTTACAGAAACACATAGTAGAAAAACTTTAGGCTTCTAATGGGATATTATATATTTAAAGAGAACTTGGATTTTAAATAATATATAATTAAAACATTTACAATTATTTGTGTTTTATTTTGTAATTTGATATTAATGTGAGATTTGGGTGGACAAACAGAAATGTTAAACCTACAGTTTATTTGTGTCTTAGTTTGTGGTCTGTTACTGTGAGGGGATACCATGACTAACATTTATAAAAGAAAGCATTTCATTTGGGGTTCTATCAGAGTTTCAAGGTTAGTTCATGACCATCATGGTGGGAACCATGGTACTGAAGAAATAGCAGAGAGATTCACACTCTGATCTTCAGGCAGCAGATAGAGACAGAGGGACTGGGGTAAGCTATTGAAACGTCACTGCCCACCCCTGCTAACACATTTCCTCCAAGACTACATCTCCTACTCCTTCTCAAACCATTCCACTAACAAAGAATCAATGATTCAAGCATATGTGTTGATAGGGGCTATTCTCATTCAAACCTCAATAAATACTAATGCATCGGTATATCAAGTTAACAAGGGATAATTTGCCTGACTAATTTTTTGTCAACGTGAAATAAATAATTGGAAAGAGGGAACATCAATGGAGAAAGTGCTTCTGTCATATAGGACTGTAGACAACTACATAGGGACATTTTCTTGATTAATGATTGATGTGGGAAAGCCCAGCTGACTGTAGATAGGCCACCCTGGGCACATGTTTTATACGTCCATGAGGTATCTGAGAAAGCAGTCTGAATCATTCCTTATAACAGACCATCAAGCATTCCTTGAAAGCTTCAGCCTCAGTTCCCAACTCCAGATTCCTAGCCTGCTTGAGTTCATTCCTCAGCTTCCCTCAGTAATATACTGGAATCAGGAAATGTATAGCAAAGGAACCTTTCCTTTCAAAGTTTCTTTTAGTCCTAGTGTATTATAACAACAATAAAAGAAAAATTAGACAAAAAATTCAAACTATGACATATTCCATGGGTCAGGAACAGACTCCCTGGTACATACCTGTTCATTACCAATGGCCCTGACTTCCCAGGGAAGTGTTTCATTCTCACCTGTGACAAGCAGAAACTGTCCCCTCGGACACCTATTCTTTTTCATCACTTCACATTGTTTTGTAGACAGCTGCTCAAAGACCTTGAAACAGAGTGTACATTTCTACTTTCACTATTCTAGAAGGGTAATCATCATTACATTCATTTACTGTTGGTAAGATAGCCACGTTTACAGCACTAAGCACTACTTAACGGCCAGGGAAGAATGAATATGGGACTTCAGTCTTGACCTAAGTTTTCAAAAATTTTAAGCAGGAAAAGCATTACAAAGTAATGCTAAAAATCAGCTTAAATTTAAAGAATATGGAACATTCCCAATGGATTTTCAGAATATAAATGATCACTTTTAAACATACCAAGAATATACATGGCAGATAGATAGATTGATAGATAGATAGATAGATAGATAGATAGATAGATAGATAGATAGATGGATGGATGGATGGATGGATGGATGGATGGATGGATGGATGGATAGATAGATAGATAGATAGATAGATAGATAGATAGATAGATAGATAGATAGATAGATATTTCAACTTTAGGGAGTATTCCCTATGATTATATCCACTTTAATTTTTATATTTGGAATTTTCAGAGATAGAATATAGAATATAGAACTCTGCATTTATAGACTTTTAAACCTAATTTCTGATACTGTTTTTGCTTTGTGTTATTGTTGTTGTTGTTGATGATGTTGTTGATGATGATGATGACGACGACGACGACGACAACGATGTTTTTGTCACTGTTTTGATGTTTCATGTTCCCCACACTGTTTTGGAACTCACCTAATGAACTGTAGAGGCAAAGAACAATGTGAAAGTTTGGTTCTGTGAGATAAATAAGCCTTCTAAGCAGAGGTTTGCAGATCTTCTGCCTGGAGTGGGGAAGACTTGAATACTGCTATTGTACAAGAGTAAAGACTGCACCTGAGGTCAGAGGAAAACAGAGATGTTTGTTTTTCTTTCTGGCAAAAAATGTCTAGCTGCATTCCTCCTGTGTCCTAATGAAACCAGTGGAGCTGAACTCAAAATAGACCAAATAGCTTGGCAGAATGCATTCAAAGAAAGCATACACTCAGATTGTGTCATTGTTATTGTTCTCTGGATTTACAGAGGTTTATAATAAGAATTTAAGGAAGGCAGATATTACAACTGTGAAATTTGGTAAAGAAAGGGGTGTGGAAAGATTAAAATTGTAGATACTGCCCTTATCAACAAGGTAACTAAAAATTTCCTTAGTATAATTTTATTAGTTTATTTCCATTGTATATAATACTACATATCACTACGACAACTATTTTCATGAATGTACAGCATGGACTTTCACTCTAAATGTTTTCTTAACCAAAATTTGTTCTTCCTCATATGCCTCCTCTTCCTCTTCTTCCTCTTCCTTTTCCTCCCATTCACTCCTCAGACACTGTCACTTCAACTTTACCAGTGTAAGTGAGCATAGGAACAACCCAGCAATACAACACAAGTCTTCTTAGAAAAATATGTCTGCTCATTGATAAGTGGCTATTAGCCCAAATGCTTAAATTACCCTAGATGCCTAGA
Organism: Rattus rattus; assembly: GCF_011064425.1. Classification (NCBI taxonomy): domain Eukaryota; kingdom Metazoa; phylum Chordata; class Mammalia; order Rodentia; family Muridae; genus Rattus; species Rattus rattus. The sequence goes on from NC_046160.1 coordinate 62,360,230, forward strand.
ACACATGAAACTCAAGACAGATGATCAAAATGTGAATGCTTCACTCCTTCTTTAAAAGGGGAACAAGAATACCCTTGGCATGGAATAGAGAGGCAACGATTAAAACAGACACAGAAGGAACACCCATTCAGAGCCTGCCCCACATGTGGCCCATACATATACAGCCACCCAATTAGACAAGATGGTAGAAGCAAAGAAGTGCAGGCCGACAGGAGCCTGATGTAGATCTCTCCTGAGAGACACAGTCAGAATACAGCAAATACAGAGGCGAATGCCAGCAGCAAACCACTGAACTGAGAATAGGACCCCCGTTGAAGGAATCAGAGAAAGAAGTGGAAGAGCTTGAAGGGGCTCAAGATCCCTTATGAACAACAATGCCAAGCAAGAGAGCTTCCAGGGACTAAGCCACTACCTAAAGACTATACATGGACTGACCCTGGACTCTGACCTCATAGGTAGCATTGAATATCCTAGTAAGAGCACCAGTGGAAGGGGAAGCCCTTGGTCCTGCTAAGACTGAACCCTCAGTGAACGTGATTGTTGGGGGGAGGGCGGCAATGGGGGGAGGATGGGGAGGGGAACACCCATATAGAGGGGGAGGGGGAAGGGTTAGGGGGATGTTGGCCTGGAAACCGGGAAAGGGAATAACACTCGAAATGTAAATAAGAAATACTCAAGTTAATAAAAAAAAAAGTATTATTGCAAAAAAAAATTTAAAAAAATATGTCTGCCTCTTGCTCTCCTGTGAGTGGTTTGGTAATAGATGCTTCCTAGAAAAAGGAGAAATGAAGATTACCTTAAACATTGTATTGTATGGTATGTAAGATCAATGAGGCCAAATCTGCCCTAGAGATACTCTATAAGAGAAAAAAAACTATTCACAATCTCTTGAGAGTTTATGACAGGATATGCATTTAATCACAAAAATAACCACACATGGTATGCACTCACTGATAAGTGAATAATAGCCCAAAAGCTCAGATTACATGATCCACAGACCACATGAAGCTCAAGAAGGATGACCAAAGTGCATATGTTTCAGTCCTTAGAAGGGGGAACAAAAATGTTCACAGGAGGATGTATGGAGACAAAGTTTGGAGCAGAGACTGAAGGAATGGCTATTCAGAGACTGCCTCACCTCGAGATACAACACACACCCACACACCCACACACACACACACACACACATACACACACACATGAATAATATATATATATATATATATATATATATATATGCACACACAGTCACCAAACCCAGACAATATTGCTGATGCCAAGAAGCCCATGCTGACAGGAGCCTGATATAGCTGTCTCCTGAGAAGCTCTGACAGAGCACAACAAATACAGAGGTGGACTCTTGCAGACAACCATTGAACTGAGAATGGGTTCCCCATTGGAAGAGTTAGAGAAAGGATTGAAGGAGCTGAAGAGGTTTGCAAACCCATAAGATCAACTATACTAACCAACCATAGCTCCCAGGGACTAAACCACTATCCAAAGAGTACACATGAACAGATCCATGGCTCCAGCTGCATATGTAGCAGAGGATGGCCTTGTTGGGCAACAATGGGAGGAGAAGCCCTTGGTCCTGCGAAGGCTGGACTTCCCAGTGTAAGGGAATGTCAGGATAGGGAGACAGGAAGGGGTGGGTGGATCGGTGGGAGTACACCCTCAAAGAAGAAGGAGGAGGAGGGATGGGATGAGGGTTATGGATGGAAAACCAGCAAAGGTGATAATATTCGAAATGTAAATAATTAAAAACAAATATCCAATAAAATTTATGTCTTGTATTGTACATGCATGCAAAATCATCCAGTGTCATATACTTATATATGGTCCACCAAAAATGAATAGATTTGGCATAATATGGAGATTAGGTACACCATTATCATCCTATAAGATGTATGCTGTCGAAGTGTCAAAGTCTCTGTGAGTTCACATGTATGTCTAATTGTATATAGTAAAAAGGTATTATCCATTCTAGGTCTTACAAATTTCTTCCTCCTCTTCCTCAAGGCCCCTTGAGCTCTGAAGTATTTGAGGAAACCATTCCATTTAGGACTGAGCATCCATCACAAATTCTTTCACTCTCTGCACACTGTCCAGTTGTAGGTCTTTGTATTAATTCTGATCTTCTGCCAGATGAAGCTTCTCTAATGATAGCTAAGCTAAACAGGGTCTATGTGCATAGTAGAATATCCAAAGGAATCACTGTAGCAATCCTTTAGAAAGAAATCTTTTATTTATTTTTGGAGACAGCATTTTCCTGTGTGACCTTGCTCTGTAGACAAGGCTGATCTTGAACTCACAGAGATTCTCCTGCCTCAGCCTCCTGAGTGGGATAATATCTGTGTGCTACCGTTATCCAGCACAGAAAACCATTTTAAAAAGAAATGGTATAAAAACAAGTGTGAGTAAGTTAAGAAGAGTAGATGAGTGTGACAATCATCAAAGTATACTGAACAAAATGTGGAAAAAATACGGGAAGGTAAAAACCTAAGCACTACTCTTTACAGATAATACCTTTCTAGAAGAAATTACTAAAATTACTGCTGCCCTCACATCAAACAGATCTTTAAATGTGATTGTCTTCATTAATTACTGTTGAAAGAAATAGTTTCCCTGTGTAAGTTTTGTCACAAGATAACATAATACTCTGGACAGTGTGATTTAAATTGTAGACTAATAGTAACTTCTTCATATACTATTTATAATGCCACTTTATGATGACATGTTTTTTTTCTTTTCAAAATTTTCAAGGCACATCCAATGAAAGTGTGAGATAAAATTTCTATAGAATGAAATAGTTTAATCCTTCCAAGCTATACCTGAAGACTTCTTTGAAAATATAATGATAGGCTAGTCCTAATGCTTCAGGAAATTTGTCTTTATCTTTTTCTTATTAGGATAGCCAAAAATAATTTATTTGGAAACCTTTAATTACAGATTTCCAGATCTACAAATATAAAGTACTGAGTGGAATCTAAATGTACATGTTGCTCTGATGGCTATCAAATTAGATGACATGTTCTGCATGAACCTCCCACAATAAAAGTGGGAGACTTCAACAGCCCACTCTCAGCAGCGGACAGATCATGAAAACAGAAACTAAACAGAGGCACAGTGAAAATAACAGAAGTTATGAAACAAATGGATTTAACAGATATCTATAGAATATTTCATCCTAAAACAAAAGAATATACCTTCTTCTCAGCACCTCAGGGTACCTTCTCCAAAATTGATTATATACAAAACAAGCCTCAATAGATATAAGAAGATTGAATTTGTGCATACATTACAAATAGAATGTTTCAGATGAGGGCACAAGAAAAAGGAGTGCTATGGCAGACTGGACTCAGGTCTTGGAGCCTGTAAAACAGAGAGGGCTTGAGTGCATCTGAATGAATTCTAGTCTAATTTTTATCACAAATATGGAAATATTAAAATGTCTTTTCTTATAACTGTTAAAAGGATATTTGGACATTTAATAAACATATGATCTTGTTTTAAAAGTTAGTAAGTTCTTAAATGTTGCTGATCAATATCTTTCAAGCAGTTAGAAGCTTAGGTATGGCAAACATGTATTAAAAGATTGATTTTTACAGCGGAAATCTATACATCAAGCAGGTTCACTGAAAACAAATGATAAAATGAATTTCACTCTAGAAAGAGAGCCCTCAGAAAGTGTGCTATCAGCCAAGATGATATACATTCTAAGAGACAACCGAAGGAGCAAGCTAAGGAGAGAAAATCAATTTTTTTTTTGGTGTACAATGACTCATATGTTTCTTATACACTGTCAAATAAGCAATAAATGTTTCATAGTTGGTGATTTTTTTTACCAGTAACACTGTTGTGCTAAGAAGCATTAATAATTTCCTTTTTAAGGGCTTAAGGTATGGCAACCTAACCAGTAGGACAAATATTCCTGCCATAGCATTAATCATTAACAAAAATACTAATATAATGGCTATGGAAAGACATAATCTCTTTCATTCCGGCATAAAAATGAGGATTTTTCTTTTCTGACCTAATTCTTAATCCAGAATGTTTAGTATCTCATAATTTGGTCAAGTGCAACCTTTTTCTAAAGCAGAAATATCTATTCAACATCCTTAGAATTTGTCTTTCCATTAAAACAAAGTATTGTCCTTGAGACCAGTTTTCCTCTCCTGTTCTAAATAAATAGATGGATGGATGGATAGATAAATGATAGATCTCTCGCTTTATGGATAGATGTAGATGGACAGATAGATGATAAAATAGATAGTTAGATAGATGATAGTAGGTAGGTAGGTAGTTACATAATAGATTGATATGGCTATATAAAGATAGATAAAGATGATATGTATAAATTGAGATGTTCCTACAATTATAGGTGATATAGATATAGTTATAGATGACATAAATATAGATATATAGATAATATATAGTAATATATATAAAACATGATATTGTGGCAGTTCTCTAATGACTAGTGACAGGTGAAATATGCATTAATAAAGAAACAAGGTCATTTATCTTAAATCAGAAAGTTTAAAACTTACTATTTACAAGTGCAAAGTAAAATATAAGTTCTGTATAAAAGAAATGTATATCCTATGAAATACCCCTGTGTCTCTAACCAATGCCTGATTTCTTCTCATAATGCTCCTTGTTTACTGCAGAAGTACTTGCCTCTCTATTTTGTAAAAGTCAGTGGTATAAAACTGTTCTTTATTAACCAATGTTTCATATTGGAAAATGTTAACACTTTTTTTCCATCTTTATTAACTTGGGTATTTCTTATTTACATTTCTATTGTTATTCCCCTTCCCAGTTTTTGGGCCAACATCCCCCTAACCCTTACCCCTCCCCTTCTCTATGGGTGTTCCCCTCCCCATCCTCCCCCAATTACCGCCCTCCCCCCAACAATCACTTTCACTGAGGGTTCAGTCTTGGCAGGACAAAGGACTTCCCCTTCCACTGGTGCTCTTACTAGGCTATGAATAGCCTAGTAACACTTTTAATTCACCATATTTTTCTTTCCACTTACAAGAAGAAAACGTCACCACTAATTTCACTTACCAATGACCAAATTGTACATAATAGACTTTGAATTAATAACAAAAGCAAATTGATATGTGTCATTGAACAATCCTGGAGTATTTGCAAAATTTAAATTGCATTCATGAGAGGCCAACAGTGCTAGTAGACAATTTAATTTAAAAAAAATACATATTGTTAATTCTCGGTTAGTTTACAACTGCAATGGAAAAGTCACTAGCTTGCTGCTGCTCCATTTATGAAGGAGATAAGAAAGAATAAGTTGGGGATGAAGAAAAGTCTTGACATATTCATGGTTGTTACAAATCATTGTAACCACTAATTAAAGAACTACAATACAATCAAAATGTCTCCAATTAGAAAAGTTATGAATTTTTATTTTGAATTGTATATGAGCTATTACTTTCCTTCAATTTAAAACTGTAAAATAGGAGCTCCTTCTTTCTCCCTACCTGCTTCTTGCCCAAGCCAGATCAGCTGCCAGATACTTGCTCACACCTACACCTGCTTGCCTCCCAGGAGGTCTAGAGTAACCAGGAACACAGGAGGCCTACTCTAACCAGAGACACAAACACCCCACTATAACCAGAGTCTGTACTACTTGTCTACACTACACGGAGACTGTTTCTATCTGCCTCCAAGGAGGCTGGCTCCAGACATAGACACCCAAGCCAGTTAACACCAGTGATAACCAGACAGCAAGAGACAAGCTCAACATCATAAGCTACAGAACTCAATGCAATCCAGCACCAAGGGAAGCCAGTTCTCACACAACAGCAAGTGCTGGAAACCCCATCACACTTGAAAAGCAAGATAATGACCTAAAATCCCATCTCATGAAGATGATAGATACCTTAGACAACAACTTCTAAACTCTGAAAAAAAGAAATTGAAGAAGAACTCAGAAGATGGAAAGATCTCCCATGCTAATGGATTGGTAGGATTAACATAGTGAAAATGGCCATCTTACCAAAAGCAATTTACAAATTCAATGCAATCCCCATCAAAACTGCAACACACTTCTTCACATACATGTAAAAAGCAAATCTCAACTTTATATGGAAAAGTAAATATCCCAGGATAGCCAAAACAATTCTCAACAATAAAAGAACTTCCAGGGGAATAACTATCTCTGACCTCAAACTGTACTAAAAAGCAATAGTGATAAAAAACTACATTCTATTGGTACAGAGACAGACTGGTCAATCGATGAAATAGAATTGAAGACCCAGAAGTAAAACCACACACTATGTACATTGATCTTTAACAAAGAAGCCAAAAATATATAGTGGAAAAAAGAAAACATCGTCAATAAATTGTGCTGGTCTAACTGGTGGTCTGTACGTAGAAGAATGAAAGTAGATTCATATTTATCACCTGCCACAGAACTCAAGTCCAAGCATATCAAGGAACTTAACATAAAATGAGATACTCTGAAACTAATAGAAAAAATGGGAAAGAGCCTTGAACACATTGGCATAATGGGGATTTTTCCTGAAGAGAAAACCAATGGCTCAGGCTCTAAGATCAACAACCGATGAATGTGACCTCATGAAACTAAAAAGATTCGGTAAAGCCAAGGACACCATCAAAAGTACAAAACAGCAACCTAAATATTGGGGAAAAAATCTTGACTAATCCTACATCCAATAGAGGGCTAATATCCAAAATATATAATAGTTAATTTTCAAGAAACCAAATAATCCAATTTTAAAAAGGGGTACAAAGCTAAACAGAATTTACAACAGAAGGATCTCAAATGGTTGAGAAGCACTTAGAGTAATGTTCAAAGTCCTTAGTTATCAGAGAAATGCAAATCAAGTGACCCTGAGATTCTACCTCACACCAATCAGAATGACTAAGATCAAAAACTCAAGTGGCAGCACATGCTGGAGAAAGAGGAACATTCCTCCATTGCTGGTAGGATTGCAACCCAATATAACCATTCTGAAAATCAATCTGACAGTTCCTCACAACATTGGAAATAGTTCTACCTAAAGAACCATCTATACCACTCTTAGGCATAAACTCAAAAGACACCCCACCATACCACAAGGATACGTACTCTACCATGTCCATAGCAGCCTTATTTGTAATAGCCAGAAGCTGGAATCAATCCAGATGTTCCTCAACTGTAGAATATATACAGAAAATATGGTTAATTTACACAATGGAATACTAGTCAGTTATTAAAACTGAGGACATGAATTTTTCAGGCAAATGGATAGACTGAAAATATCATTCTGAGTGAGATAACTAAGATCCTAAAGGCATATGTGGTATGTAGTCACTGATTTGTGGATATTAGCCAAAAAGTATAAACTAGTTAGGATACAACCCACAGACCATAAGTAGTACAGCAAGTAGATAGGCCCAAGTGAGGATATGTCAATTCCACTTTGAAGAAGGGGGAAGAAAATAGTCACTTGAGGTAGGGGTAGGGAAGTACCTGGGAAGGAAAGGGAAGGAGTAGGAGAAAGGGGGAACAAAATAAAGTATAAGGGGTGGAGAACAGGAGAGAAGACCAGAGGGCCAAGAAAATGAATGGAGATAAGCAGCCCAGGGAAGTAGGAGATGAGGGGACCCTCTGAAAGTATCAGAGAGCAGGGAGGTGAGAGACTCTAAGAACTCAATGCGAGTGATCTTAGCCAGAATGCCAAACATTGGGGAGGGTGAACTCTAACAGTCTACTTTCAGGAGATATATTGGGCTTCAAACAGGGTTATTAAACCAGAGTCAAAATTTCTGACCCAGAACTTATCCTGGGTCCGAACTTATCCTAAAAGAACTATAGGAACAAAAATGGAGATGAGATTGAAGGAAAGGCTGTCCAATGACCAGCCCAACTTGGGATCCATCTCATCATGAGAGGGCACCAAGACCTGACATTATTACTGATGCTATGATGTGCTTGCAGAGGGGAGCCTGGCATGGCTGTCTTCTGAGAGGCTATATGACAAAAGCAAATACTTACACCCAACTATTGAACTGAAGTCAGAAACCCCTATTGTTGAATAAGGGAAGGATTGAAGAAGCTAAAGGGGAGAGCAACCCCATTGGAAGACCAGCAGTCACAATTTACCAAGATCCCAGAAAGCTCCAACGGAGTGAGCCAACAGCCAAGAATCTACACTGCCTGGTCCAAGGCCCCTGGTACAAATATAACAGAGGTCTGCCCTGTCAGGTCTTAGTGAGAGAAGATATTCTTAATCCTTGAGAGACTCGAGGCCCCAGAGAAGGGGGAAGTCTGGAGGAGAGGGCATAACTTCTAGGAGGCAATGGGGAGAAGGAATAGGATGAGGAACTGTGGGAGGGAGATCAAGGTTGGAGGCAATTACTCGAACGTAAATAAATTTTTAAAAATATTATTTATAGTAAATAATAAAATAAAAATAAATAAAAATCATGTGAAATAAATTTCTTTAACTGAATTGAGAAAAACAGATCACTCGAGTTAATATATATGATATTTACCAGCTTTGAATTACTCCTTTGATACATAATTTTCTGTCATACTGATGGTAGAGCATGGTACTGGGGGATATTTGCTTTAAAAAAAAAGTGATGCATCCTTCTGCTAGAACCTTTATACACTTTTGAATGCTTTGTCTTCTCCCAATATCTAATATATTCCAATACAAAGGCTGTCCTTGACTCAACACTGAAGCTCATACACATGAAAAAATGCCCAAACTAGAAAACATGTAGAGATACCTAATTACCAAAATGAATGAATTCTTAGGTGGTCTTCAGGACAAACAGTAATTGTTGCCATTCATTGATTGTCTCAATCTACAAATTGCATATTGTTACTGTGTTTCCCATTCCTAAAGCAAGACTGTTTAAAACACTTAACTTTTCACTAGGTGGACACTTATCCTCAATAAACAACTGGCATACAATCAACTGTATATAAAAGGGGGAAAAGTCATCTTCAGACAGTTAACTTTGAGACATGCAATTTCCTTTTCCCTTCCCTGTGAGTAAGTACCACCTTTCACAGGATGACACATTATAGCAAATGCTTTACCTCCCCACATCTGTTTTTTAGCAGCTGACAATGGGCAAAAACAACACTCCAGAGTGGGGAAAAATATGCCCTGCCTACATTCCAGAGCAATGCTGAAATAAATTGTAATGGCTTGATACTTTTAACTACCCACTTTTAACGACTTCTTTTACAATTTTCCAGCAGGGTCTTGAAATGAGCTGAGAGAAAAACTGTTATCTGCAAATTTAAATCAGACCTGGGGTTTAATAACAGATTTTTCTTTCTCCTAAACTGCTCTTTTTCTTCTTCATCTTTCTAATTATTGTCATCAATGCATTCTTTTTCTTCAGAGAAAATATTGATGCTTTAAACAGAGGAATTGGAATGCTGCATTTGTTTTATTGATGAATCTGCAGGAGTTATGTTTAAGAGCTAAAAGCTGCAAAACTTAGTTAATGAGGCCAAAATTTAGGAATGAATTGAAGAGAGGAGTGAAACAGGACTTACTAATTAATCAGTATCATTTTCTCTAATATTCTCTGCATAGAAAACTAGTTGGATGAATTAATTCTTATTATCTGGAACTGATTAAACATTCTGAGTAGGCAACCCAACAGCAGTAAACTGTACTCCATACCCTATGCTCCATTACATACTCAACAGTACTGCCTCCTTACCCAGAGGCCTTTATGCATCATAAACTCCAGGCTATATAGACACTAGGACCCCCAGGTCACACTGATAATAGTTACCCTAGAGTTACCTTAGCACCCAAAATATCAGAGGCTTCACAGGTCACACAATAAATAGATAAATAGATAAATAAATAAATAAATAAATAAATAAATAATAAAAAAAGGCAGAGAATCACACTGTACCTGAAGAATTATTGATCACCAGAACCCCAGGACATGCAAAAACACCCATACAATAAAGATAAACTCAGAAATCAGCCTCTGAAACTATAATAGCCACAATACCCAAATGGCTAGTGACCAGCATAAGAATACAACCAAGAGCAGCCAGGGCAATAGGTCAGCACCATAGAATAGCTGTGCTACTGCAGAAGGTGCTGGAGATCCTAACAAGGCTCAAGCACAAGAAAATGGCCTTAAACTCAGTCTTAGAATAATGATAGAGGCCTTTGAAGAAAGAATGAGTAGATTCCTTAAAGAAATACAGGAAAATACATTCAAACGGGTGAAGGGAATCAATAAAACTCTTCAAGACCTGAAAATGGGAAGAGAAGCAATAAAGAGAATACGAACAGAGGCAATCTTGCAAATGGAAAGCCTAGACAATCTAACAAGAGATATAGACACAAACATCAAGAACAAAGCAAGAGACAGAAAAGAGAATCTCACATGTAAAAGATATTAACTAATCAAAGAAAATGTTAGATCTAAACAATTTCTGACACAAACTATCCAGGAAATCTGTGACACTATGAGAAGATGAAACCTAACAAGAAGATGTCTCACTGGATATCAACCTAAGTCCAAATGGATCAAAGCCTTCAACGTAAACTTCTAACATTAAATCTGTTAGAAGAGAAAGTGACAAGTAGCCTTGAATGCACTAGCACAGGAAACAACTTCCTGAACAGAACGCCAATATCTCAGGCACGAAGATCAATAATTAACCAATGAGATTCATAAAACTGATAAGCTTCTGTAACATAAAGTATACCATCAAAGGACAAAACACCAGCCTACTGAATGGAAATTATCATCAGAAACCCTGTATCCAACACGGGGCTTATATCCAAATATTTAAAGAACTCAAGAAACTACACGTCAATGAACCAAATAAACCAATTAAGGAATAAGGTACAGACCTAAGCAGAATTCTGAAAAGAGAAGTCTCCAGTGGCCAAGAAGCAATTTGATTTGTCACTTCTTAAGAAAATTGGGAATAGTTCTACCTCAAGACGGCTATACTACTCCTGGACATATACTCAAAAGATGTTCCACCATAACAAAAGGACATTTGCTCAACTATGTTCCTAGCAGCTATATTTGTAATAGTCAAATCTGGAAACAAACTAGATATCCCTCAGAAGAAGAATGAATAAAGAAAATGTGCTTATATTCACACAACAGAATATTATTCAGCTATTAAAAACAATGACTCCATAAAAATTTTCAGGCAAATGGAAAGAACTAAAAAATACTACCCTGAATGATATAACCCACACCCATAAAGACAAATATGATATGAACTTACTTATAAGTGGATATTAGACATAAATTACAACATATAACCATACCATAATCTGCAGACCCAAAGAATCTAAGTAACAAGAGGACCTAAGGAGGAACTATTGAATCTCTCTCACTAAGAAATTAAGTAAATTACACATGGGGTGGAGAAAAGGAGGGTACTGGGTTAGTAAGGGGATGTGGATGGGAACAAGAGAGATCAAATGGGAATAAGAAGGAGGAAAAGAGTACTAGTACAGAGAACTTGGCATGTAGAGGTAGAGAGGTGGGCTGAACACCTGTGGGTTGGTCTAGAAACGTAGAAACCTGGGACAATGGAAGCTTTAACAATTGGGAATGAAATGTTCATCTCCTCTAACCAAAAAGGCCTCCAATGAAAGGATTGAACCACCAACCCAGCTACAAACACTTTGACACACAATCTGTCCTACCTGTGACATGTGCTGGAGTGAAGATAAGGCAGAAATTAACAGAACGGCCAACAATGACTAGCCCAGCTTGAGACTTATACCATGACAGGGAGTCCACCCCTGACGTTATTAATGATATCCTGTTATACTTGCCTAGAATAAAGCCTAGAATAACTGTCACCTGAGAACCTTCACCCAGCAACTGGAACTAAGACGAGACCCACAGTCAAACGTTTTATGGAACTTAGATATCCTGTGTAAGATGATGAGGAAAGATTGAAGGAGCCAGAGAGATCAAGAATAACACAGGCAGACAGACAGACAGACAGACAGACAGACACACACACACACACACACACACACACACACACACACACACACACACACACACACACACACCAAGCAAACAAACAACCTACAGACACTATTAACCTGGACTCTTTAGGACCCAGAGACTAAAACTCAAACCAGAGATGGGATGGATATAGTCCCTCTGCAAACATATAACAGTTATGCAATGTGGTCTTCTTTCGGGACTCCTAACAGCAGGATCAAGGACTGTCTCTGATTCTATTGTCTGCCTTTGGATCACTTTTCCCTAACTGATCTGCCTTGTCTGCCTCAATAGAAGAAGGTACACCTAGTCTTACTGCAACTTGATAAGCCAAGATAGGTTGATATTCATGGGAGTCCTCCCATGTGCAGAGGAGAAAGGGAGCAGTAAGGCATGGGAGTGAGGGAAGGGAAGAGGCAGGGCCTGGGGGAGGAGGAAAGAGAAGCTGCTGAGATAGAGATATAAATAAATTGATTAATTAAAAACCATGATGCCTAAGAAAATGATAATGCTTCACTCGTGTACATCACATATGGTTTTAGAAACTTCTGAATCCAGTGCAGAATTAACTTTTGAAAGCAAGAACAACCTTTGAAGAGGTAATTTCTGATTCTCAGTCAGACTAATGAGCATATTTGAGGAATAAAATGTAATAATGTAAATGTAAAGGAGATATTCAATCATTTTTGAATGAGATAGAAACATGAGATTAGATAGAAGATAGAGTACAATAGATACATAGATAGTACACAGAAGGTAGATAGATATAAATAATAAATAAGTTGTAGATTCTTTACACTGTAGTCTATCGTTCTATGTTCCTGTATTAGCAAAGTTATTCTGATATAATTCACAGAAGAACTATTAAACATAACTTCTTCCATTGAAAGTCACTCTTACAGTATCGAATTTCACCAGTTAGTGATTTGTGTAGATTTCTTAGATTTTAATTGAAGTAGCTTATTGATTGCATCTTCAATCTAAGAATTAGCTATTTCATGAAAAGTTAAAAATCAGTGACATTACAATCTGTGTTACATAAAGAAGCAAGCTATCATGTGACATGTTTACAGTAGGGAATTAGATTAGCCATACTGGTTTTGTTTGTTTGTTTGCTTACGTGCTTGTTTGTGTCCATAACAATACAACCTTTTTCTGCTATTTCTCAAGTAAAAGATAGAGTCTCAATATTTGTAATATTAATGGTAGAAATGTCACAGCAGTAATGAAAGCATGTGTGTATGACATACATATGTGTCTGTTTGTGTGTCAAACTTTGAAAAGTTATTTAACTTGTAATTAAAGCTTAAATCATAAAACCACAAAACCACTTTGACATAAGAGTAACTATTTTACTTCAGACCTAAGTACCATAAAAGCCCTCTTTGAAATAGCAGCCAAAGTTGGAGACCTCGATTTCTTAATTTACATTTTCAGTAAGACAGTTTAGTAGAAATTTCTCCTGTAAATTATCCCCAGAGAACTGGCTTGTTCAAGAGCACTATACAGTGATTGACAAAATGCCAGAAAGTCCATCTCCCTCATATCTATAGCCAGACACTTACTGCCTTTATAGTAAATCTTTCAGATTCTACCCCTTTTGAGAAATTCAGTCTTTCTGGCCCAGTTTTTCTGAGGCTCCCTAATTATTTTTTTTTTGTATATTTAGATATAAACCCTTAACTGCATATGATTGAAAAATCATGCTTTTGATACTGCTGACCAGATGTTGATATTCTGAAAAGTGATAAAATAAATGTTGAATATGAATTGATTCAAATAGGAAACAAATACAAAACTCTTGTGAAAAATAAACACCTATCATGCCAAGTTGTAAGGAAGGTAATCAGTAACCAGAATCATCTTCATTGTGTTTTCTAAAACAGAAAACAGTGCTATTAGACTGGTACTGTGTCACCTGCCTTCTTAGCACTTTAAAACACTTTTTTCTCATGAAATTACCTGGAACATTTTACAGTGTACTTATGTTCCTGTCCACTGGAGAAAGGATGTAAAGGAAAAAGTATTGGTTCACGACCCTCAAGGCCAAGTTCTCAGTACAATGGAGACTTGTTTGCCTCAGAGCGACAAAGGGCAGGGAAGAAAAAAAGAAAAAAACAAAGGGCATAGAGGACTAGGGAGAAAGGGAAGAGAACAGGGCAGAGGGAGAAGGAGTATTTGTCCTGGAGGACAAATGACTGCCTCTGGATATAAAAGAGACAGATGCGGCACAGAGGAAAAAGTTTATAAAGGCAAAGGGAGAAACTCTGTGTTAGGATAAGGTGTCTAATTTAAATTGGGATTGTTAATTAGATGAGTCAAACTTTTGATCCCTAGACTTCAGTGTTATCAGATACAATATATTATCAAAATATCTGAAACTTGGTAGTCAGCTGCAAGAGTTAGAAGTGACCAAATAAAGGAATAGACCTTGGTTGCTAGATTTAGGTGAGTAATAGATCTTAGAAAGGCAGAGGACATAGGAGAGACGGTCAAGCCCTGTCAGAGCCATGCTCAACATGCTTAAGCTCACAGTCCCCTCAGGATGATTTAGAAAACAGAATACCTCCACATCCATGATACCTCCACAGCCGTGCGTCTAGAGCTGCCCAGCTTTCTCCTTGTCAGCTCCGCTGTCCAGACAGAGCCAGGTTGACATTGCCATACGAATGAAGAGGATTGTGCCCTAAAAGTTTATTTTCTAAAATAGCCTGAATGACACTACTTGTAACATTTTCCAGATCTGTATTGCAGGAACTAACAATGCTTAAAAAGCTTCATGTATCGAAAATTATCAAATTACTTGTCAGAGACCCATTCATCAATCAGAAGAGTAACCTATCAGTAGACCTCCTTTCTGCTCCTCCTGTCCTACTTTCCATACCCAATTCATAAGCAACAATATATTTGCTAATATAACACTCAAAATCTCATTTTCTTCTCTCTGCCATCAACATTCCGAACCACTACATTCTCTAAATTCCTAGCTACGTTAATTAGCTGTTGCTCATCCAGTTCATTCTATACACCATCGCCAGTGAGGTATAAGAAGTGCAAATCACCTCCTCCACGCCTCTCTTATAACTTTTATGTGTCTCACAGTGCTCTCATATCATATAAGTTTCCACCTATACACTTTGACTCTTGCGCAGTTCTCTACACATATGTTTGTTTGTTTGTTTGTTTGTTTGTTGTTTGCTGTTTGGATGGTTGCTTGGTTGTTTGGTTGATTGGGTATGTTTCCTTTTGTTTTGGAATTTGACACAGGGTTTCACTGTGAAGGTCTGGCTGTCCTAGAAGTCACTATGTTGACCTTGGTGGCTGAAAACTCAAAAAGATCTGCATGCCTCTGCCTTGTGAATGCTGGATTTAAAAGGCCTGACCCACTACTGTCTGCCTTTACATTTGTTTTTATGAAAAGTGTATCTCTCTCTCTCTCTCTCTCTCTCTCTCTCTCTCTCTCTCTCTCTCTCTTTGTGTGTGTGTGTGTGTGTTTATGTGTGTGTGTGTGTGTGTGTGTGCATGAATGTGTGAGGTCTTTTTTACTTGAAACATTATTTCCCTCATTTTTAGTCAACTTCTACTATAACATTAACGATTAACTTAATTTTATCATGATGATAGTTTTGTTTCATGTGTTTCTCTCTAATGAAAACCTATCTCTAAAACTATAATGTTAAATTATAGTATAAATATATAAATAAAAAACATAAATAAAACATCAATGTCTATAAATCATCATGTTATAGGATATAGTTTAAATAAAACAGAACATTTAAAAATTTTGTTTAAGAATACTCTGGATGACCTGAATAACTATACTCAACATACATGAGATGAAAATGTCTTTGTGTGCTTAATTGTACAGTGAGCATGTACTAAAATGTACTCAAACAGCTAATTTTCATATGATAATTTAAGATAATATCAGTGTAGTAAACACAGTGGTTTTTAAAATAATATATCATCAGCAACTTATTAAGATGGCAATTTTTATATCTATAATAGAAATGTTTTGCTATTTACCATATATTATTTTTTGACAATCAAATTCTTTCCAAAAGCAAAAAAGAAGTTCCACAAATGGGCAAATAAAATTTTAACACAAGACACAAGAGCATATGCAAGTGGCTAAAATTATGGGAAAATAAAAGATGCATAAGCATTAATTAGTCAAGCAAAAATTTACAAACAAGAAAAATATTTGCATCCATCAACCTAAGGTATAAAGTTGTGATATGATATATTGTATGAAACGTGAAAAGATGATGAAATCAGATTTTTAAAGAAAAAACAAATTTACGTTTAGCCCATCAAAAGTAATTTTGAGACACTTAGTTAAATAAAGCGTTGAAAGATGTCCACATGGCTAGGTAGATCAAAGGTGTTAACAGTGCAAACCTGGCCACCTATGTTAGATTGCTGAGACATTGTTATACAATACACACATCCTGTGTACACACTTACACAAAATAATACATAATTTTAATGTTTAAAATAACAAAATTCAAACATATATCGACAGAACACATCTGCCCTTGAGAATGTATTCCATACTAATAAAGAAGATAATTCAGAGTTAATATACAATAATGCAGTTTTCTGATAATACCATTAACAATTAGTTATAATGTAAACATTAGCCATAGGCAGTAAATGAAGCACTTTTTTTTAATCTTCACACCAGGACTGCATGTTAGGAATTCATTTAAAGAATGATTTGCAACAAACTAATTTGGAGATTCTCCACAAAACTATTGTTAAGAAAAAACATGGCACAATGATGAACAATCCCAGTGTGATAACATGGCAATAACAAAACTGCATACCTATGTAGATAGATGATAGATAGATACATAGATAGATAGACAGATAATGATAATATTCAATATTATGTATGCAAAGGGGAATAATTAAAATCAAAGAAAGTACATTTAGCATGAGTTTCTAGGATTGAACAAATGGAAAAAATGTAGAAGCAAGTTAAAAGCAAATGAAATATAAAATTTCTATTAAAGTTGAATAAATAAATATTTTTCCTTTTTAAAACTATTTCTTTGAATATATGATATACTTGGATCCTATTCTCCTCCCACACAAACTGCGTAAAGACACAAGAAGGTGAAATGCAGACCATTTTCCCTGATGAATATGTGAAATAATACTCAGTAAAATATTCACAAAACATTTCCAACAACATATCTAAAAGATCATACACCATAATCAAGTGTACTTCATTACAGAGATACAGCGCTGAGACAAAATATGAAAATCAATAAAATGTAACCCCCCACAAACTGAAAGGCAAAAAACACATGATCATCTCATTAGATGCAGAAAACATTTTACAAAATCCAACATTTCTTCAAGTATTAGGGATGGGATGTATACAAGAGATAAACCTAGACATAACAAAGGGGATCTACAGGAAGCCTATCACAAACATCAATTACATGGAAAGAAACACAAAGCAATTCCACTCAAATCAATACCAAGACAAGGTTGTCCACTGTCTCCATATCTATTCAATATAGTACTTGAAGTCTTAGCTAAAGCCACTGAATGAGATGAAGAGGATACAAGTTGAAAAGGAACCTTGCTAGGGAACCAGTGGAAGGAGAAGCCCTTGGTCCTGCCAAGGTTGGACCCCCAGTGCAGGGGAATATGGGGGGGCAGTAGGGGGGATATATGGGAGGAATACCCATATGGGGAGGGGGAGGGGAGGGGATGGGGGCTTATGGACAGGGAACCAGGAAGGGGAATAACATTTGAAATGTAAGTAAAGAAATATATCTAATAATTTTTTTTAAAAAAAGGAAGAAGCAACGTAGTACTTGCAGATAATATGAGAGTAAGTATCAGTGTCTCTAAAATTCCTACTGTGGAACACCTATAGCAGAAAAACACTTTCTACAAAGTAGATAGTTGAAATGTTAACTCAAAAAAATTAGTAGCCATGAAAAATGGACTGAAGAAGAAATCATCAAACAACATCTTTCACAAATTTATCAAATAATATAAACTACCTTGGGGCAACTCGGAACAAATAAGTGAAAACCTCCTGTGGTACGTTCAAATCTCAGAAGAAAGAAATTGAAGGAGGTAGTAGAAAATTAAAAAATTGACCACGTTCATGGATAAGTAGAACTATTGAAAGAAAAATGGCTATACTACCAAAAGCAATCTACAGACTTCCCAGACCTTGAAAGGATGATTCTCCATTTCATGTAGGGGAAAAAAATCCTTCAGGATAGCTAGAAAGTCATGAACAATAAAAGAACTGATAGAGGTTCCACCATTACTGATTTCAAGTTTGTGTACAAAGCCATAGGAATACAGTCTGCATGGAATTGGATTAAATACAGAGAAGCTGATCAATGGAAAGGAAATGAAGACCAGAACACCAACCAGAAACACACCATGGCAAAAAATGCAGTATCTTCAACTACTGGTGCTTGTCTAACTGGATGTCTGTGTGTAAAAAAATACAAATAGATAAATACTTCTCACCTTGGACAAAACTCATATCCAGTGCACCAATGACTTCAACATAAAACAAGATGCACTGAACCTGAAAGAGGAGACGGTGGTAAAGAATATTGAATGCACTGGCACGAGAGATGGCTTTCTGAACAGAACGTCATTAAAACAGGCACTGAGATCAACAGTTAATCAATGAGACCTCAAGAATACTGAAACACTTCTGTAAGGCAAAGAACATTGTGAATAAGACAAAGTGGCAACCTACAAAAATGACAAAGGGTTTTTAACTATTCCTCCTTCAATTGGGGACTAATATCCAAAATGTATAAAGAACTCAAGTCTGTAAACCCCCCAAAATATTTAATTTAAAAATTGGGTGTATACCTCAGAATAAAATTCTCAATACTGGAAACTCAGCCATCAGAGAAAGGCAAATCAAAACTACTTTGAGATTTCATCTTTTACCTGACAAAACATGCCTAATATCAAAAACATAAGTAGCAGCTTACATTGGTACAAATGTGGAGCTTCTAAACACCCCTCCATTACTCCTAGGAGTGCAAAATTGTTCAATCGCTAAATAAATCAGTGTTGCCATTCCTCAGAAGATTGGGATTGGTCTACTCCAAGAGCTAGCTATGCCACTCTTGGGCATATTCCCAAAGGATGATCCATCCTATCACAAAGACACTTGCTCTACCACATTTACCACTGATTTAGACATAAGAACCTGAAACCGGAAATAACCAAGGTGTTCCTCAGCAGAAGAAGGAATTAAAAAAATGTACATTTGCACAACGAGGTATTACTCAATTGTTAAAAAAATTACTACTATGAATTTACAAGGAAATGAATAGAACTAAGTTAAAAAGAAAAAGTTCGCGGCTTTCAGTGGAACATGGTGCAGGGACAACACAAATTCCAGGCGCAGAAACCTAAAAGCAAGGCAGCGGTTGCGAAGTGGAGCTGTGGGTCATGGAAAGGTGGTTGAGTCATCGCTCCCAAGAAGGCGCGCGTTGTGCAGCAGCAAAAGTTGAAGAAGAGCCTGGAAGTAGGGATCCGGAAGAAGAATGAGCATGACGGAAGAAGATTGAGCATGACGTGTTGATGAAGGCCAGCTCCAGCCTGCCTAAGAAGCTTGCGCTGCTGAAGGGAGCATCAAAGAAGACAGGGGCCACCACCCCTGGCAAGACACCATCCTGAAGGCATCGGGACTTTGCAGGTGACCACAAAGGCTGGCTGGACTTGAGGGAAGATCCTGCTCCAGTCCTGGTGGCCCCTG
The DNA here is from genome assembly GCF_011064425.1 of Rattus rattus. NCBI lineage: Eukaryota > Metazoa > Chordata > Mammalia > Rodentia > Muridae > Rattus > Rattus rattus. The sequence goes on from NC_046160.1 coordinate 62,380,001, forward strand.
GAACAGCAATGGGCAGGCAGTGGCAAAGCCTCAGGCTAGCTCCCTAATGCTGAAGAGCGCTCTGTTCCCTCTGCTGCTGTGACTGGGTCTGGCTGTTGTCTCTCCATCAGGGCAGTGCAGAGAGTGTTTGTGACTAGATGGTAATACTCTCTCCCTAGGTGCTGGACCCGCACCCCAGTCACCTAATGTCAGCCATCATTGTCTGTATCTCCAGTGAGGCACCACTTCCTCCTATCACACCAGTAATCAGAACCACTTGGGGACGCTCCAGTGATACCCAATAAAGCTGTGTGCACAGAGGCTATATGCTGTTCCTGTGCTTTCCTGACCTTGAGGGACTCACACCATTGTAGTCACTCAGACCTGCTGGACCACAAGTTACGGGGTGCTTGACCAAGTGGCATCTTCTGTGGTGTGGCCCTGGGGCAAGCATTGAGTGTGCTGCTGACCTATCCCTTTGTGCCCGGCTAAGGAGTTCACCCACTAAGGAGGCAGAAACTTGCCGGGTCACCAGTGACTGCCCAATGTTGGTCAGGATTTACTGTTGAGAAGGCCTAGTGCTCCCGGGCTGGCTTCTGACTCACCTTAGCCAGCTGCTGGGGATCTGATCCACTGGGTGTGTGCTAAGCAAGCACCTGAAACACACCCGATGTTCTTCGAAAGCACAGGAAGGACCTACTGGGCTTTAGTCATACCAGGACACAGTTGCTGTCCTATGAGGCAGGGCTCCCTTAGAGGCTGGGCTTACCTCAAGGCTGGGCTTTGACGGGGTTGTTACTGCCTCCGCTTCTGGCTTGTGATGGGGTAGTGTCCGGGCATGCAGCTTCCTGCCAGACCAACCCTCTGGCTCGCTCACCACAGATCTATCCCTTTGTGGATACAGCTCCCAGAACCATGAGCTCATCAGTGGCCTGAGTTGGGTTTAGCTTGGTTCTCAAACAGGGTCTCCCTGTGGAGACCAGACTGGCCTCAAATTCAGACGTGTACCTGCCTCTGCCTCCGCCTCCCAAGTTCTGAGATTAAAATGCCTAAGGACCTGTGTAATTTTTCTGTATATATGTCTATGTGCACATAAGTATGGGTGCCCAAGGAGGTAAGAGGCACCCCATCATCGAAGGTTAGAATCCAGCAGCTGTGAGCTACCCTACATGGGTGCAAAGAGAAGTGGGAGCTGTCACCTGCTGGGCTCTCTGGTTGTCAGGTGTTTATGGTAGTAACACTAGGATGGCTGGGCGTGGTGGTGCATGCCTTTAATCCCAGTGCTCAGGAGGCAGGACCGACCGACGGAGCTCTGAGTTCCAGGCCAGTCTGGGGTACAGGGAATTTCCGAGCCGTTTGAGTTACATAGACCCTGTGAAAAACAACAGTAGCTTAGCCGTCTGTCGACCGGACTAGTCTAACTCAGCTCCGGGTACGCAGTGGCACTTGCAGAGGAGTGATGCAGGAGTAGTGACTGGGTAACCACCACCTGAACGCACCATGGAAGCCCCAATGGAAGGAACAGCCTGCAGGAACGCCTCTCCAGTGCCTGCACTTGAAAGCTCCAATCAAGCCTTCCCACGTGCCCCAGACAACAGGCTGGTGACTTGAACAGAGCTCTCTGGCACTGTGACACCACTTAGTCCCTATCATGCAAGCAAATCCAATAAATGCCTTCGTATTAAAAAAAAAACCAAAAAAAAAAAAAAACAAAAAACAAAAAACAACAAAAAAAAAAAAACAGTCCTCAGTGAAGTAACCCAGACCCATAAAGGTAAATATGGTATGTTTTCATTTATATGTGTACATTAGCTTTTAAATAAATGATAGTCAAGCTCCAATCTGTAGACCCGTAAGTCAGAAATAGAGAAAGGGTCTAGGGAGGGCACAAAGATCTCCCTGGGAAGAAAACAGAGTAGCTAATGGCCTGCATTGTGGTTGGGTATAGGACTTGAGGATAAGATATAGAGAGGGAAGGAAGATACAGTAAAGAGAGAAAATGAGGAGAAAGATGTCTAGAATTGAAGGGCATTTGAGAATTGATAAGGAAAGCTGGTCCAGTAGAAACTTCCTAAAATATATGAAGGTGATCCTAATGAGGACTCCTAATAATGGGGGGTATGGAGTCCCAGTTGGACATTTTGTGATACCAAAGAGGCTTTCAGTAGCAGGTATGCCTTGCATTCAATTAATACACTGGTCAAAGGAGTCACTTGAAAGGCCCCCAAACAACTCAGGTTAGGTCAAAGACAGTGGCTTGCTTCTCTGCAAACTTACAACAGAATCCATTGCCAAGGAAGATAGCCATACTACTCTGAATATGGAGAAATGAAGCTTATGGCTACTTGGGGGCTTCCCCATACATTCTATTGTCTTTGCCATGGGAAGGTATTCTGCAGGCTAACAAAAGGAAAATGCAAATGCCAAAAAGTAACCACAAAACCTTTGGCCTTCAATCTGCCCTGCCCTCCCCGGACACACTAAGGCAATTGTGGGCAAGAACGTGTGGGAGTAGTCAACCAATATCAGATTTGACTTAAGGCCCACTCCATGATACAGAACTTATATCTGACAGTGCTTAAGTGATCAGGTCCTCTGCCTATATACTGTATCTTTTAGCTTAGTAATTTCATGGGACTTCTGAGTATGAATAAATGAGTCTTGGACTCTTGTACATTTCCTTAGGACTCTTTTCCTTCCTTTCAGTTCCCTTGTCCAAGTTCAATGTGATGTGTTTTGCTTTATGATATTTTATTTTATTTTTGTTTATGTTTGGTTGTTATCTCTTAGAAGCCTGTTCTTTTCTGAGAGCCAGAGAGGGAATAGTTCCAGAAGGGAGCAGAGGTATAGAGGAACTTGGAGGAGTAGAAGATGGAAAACTATCATCAGGTCATATTTTCTGACAAAAACAATCCACTTTCAATAAAGGGAGAAAAGAATTAAATACTATTGATTTACTATTTAAATATATTTTATGTTAATTTTTGAAACTTATGTGGGTGTAACTTGAGATGCTATTTTCTTTCTTTGTACTTTGTGCAAATATGCTCTAATGTATTTCTTATTGTGAAATGTCAAGAGTTAGATCATAAGAACATGCAAATTAATATTTACAAGTTTCACTTCAGCAAAACAAAAAATATTTTCTCCACTGGTTGAAAATACTTCATGGTACAAGAAATCCACTTCCTCGGTGCTGGACTTTAACACAGATGATCACTGCAAGCCCATATGGAAGATAGCAGGAAATGAAGCAGCAGACCATGAAAGAAAGGAACACTGCATTCTGGGAAATACAGTAAAATGTTTAGAAGACAAAAAATAAACACGTCACATGGGTAGAGAAGTGCTCTGCACTTCTCCATCTCTCTCTCACTACCCATTACTTGCATGTGCATGCCATGCTAGGCACTATTGAGTGTCTGCTAGGACTTTAGAACCTGATATTTTATAATATATGTTCTTATACACCGATAGGCGTGCAACTCCTCAGAGGAACATCTGAGTCATAAAGCAAAAAAGCTCATCAGGTTTCTTCCAGAAATTCAGTTTCAACCAAAACTAAGCTGTTTTTCTGCTCTCAGGGTAAATTATTTCCATAAACCTATTAACTTCAATTAATCTTTAAGACATTAGTACTTGAACATCCTAAGCTTGTTTTCTTGTTAGTTTAATGGAAAATAACTGCACTTTTATGGCATTCTTGTACAAATGAGAGAGTAAATATAAAGCAGCAGCCTAGTGCTGGGTACTTCACATTCTGTCCTCCCCATCAGTAACTGACTCACACTGTCCCTGTCTGAGGAGCAAATGATTTCTAGTTTCAATATTGCTCTTGTTTCTTTGTTGCTACCTTGCACTCTTACCTTTATGTATGTTTCTTCTTTGATTAAAACTTCATTAAAAGGACTTGCAGATAAAGCTCAGGGTAGCACAGTGCTTGCCTAACATGCAAAAAACAAACAAACAAACAAACAAAAACTGGTTCCCCTTTTTTATTGGATATTTTGTGTATTTACATTTCAAATGTTATCCTCTTCCCCCCTCTCCCATACCTCCTCCCTGCTGTATCTATGAAGATGTTCCCACTCCCACCCCATCCACTCCCACCTCAACACCCTAACTTTCCCCATACACTGAGGGAAATGAGCAGTCATAGGACCAAGGGCTTCTCCATCTATTGATGCCCGACAAGGCCATCTTCTGCTGTATATGCTGCTGGAGTCATGGGTCCCTACATGTGTACTCTTTGGTTGGTGGTTTAGTCCCCAGGAGCTCTGAGGTGTCTGGTTGGTTGATATTGTTGTTCTTCCTATGGGGTTGCAAACCCCTTCAGCTCCTTCAGTCCTTTCTCTAACTCCTCCATTAAGGTCCCCATGCTCAGTCTGATGGTTAGCTGCAAGCATCCTCATCTGTATTAGTAAGGCTCTGGCAGAGCCTCTCAGGAGACATCCATATCAGGCTCCTGTCAGCAAGGAGTTCTTGGCATCAGCAATAGTGACTGGATTTGGTGACTTCATATGGGATGGATCCCCAGGTGGGGCAGTATCTAGATGACCTTTCCTCCAGGTTCCATCTCTAGTGCTGATAAAGTAGCTGTGGAGACACACACCTTCAATTCTAGCACTAAATAGAGACAGGAGTGTCAGAAGTTCAAGATCATTCTTGGCTGAATGCAAAATGAGTTCCAGAGCAGCAAGGCTACATGAGATCCTGTCTTAACATGAAAATAAATTTAAAAGCTTAAATTCTGCTTTGTTCTACTTAGCAAAAATGTCTGTTGATAGTTCACTGCATTGATTGTTGAAAGAAATTTTATATACCATAAAAAGCTGGATAACTTTTATGTTACCTTTTCTTATTATTATGTATACCAACCCACATACAGCTTACTTTGAATACTTTTTAAATGAGGTCAAGTTAAAAAACAGTCATTTAATATGGACATCACCAAAAGACAACCTGCGAATTCCTTACATGATGTTTCAATCTTTTTTATACTCTTTTATAATTGCATACACATATAGAATAGGATTTGACCTAATTGAGCCTTTATTTTCTCTCCTCCAATCCCCCTCGCACCCCCACTATGTTTCTCTCCCAACTTTATGGGTTCTGTTTTCAAATCCACAGAATCCATTTAGTTCTGTCTGCAGGTTTATGGGTCTAGGACCAGCTCTGGCGAATCAGGAGATCATGGGCAGACTCCCAGGAACCATGACTCTGAAGAAAACTGGTTCTTCTTTTCCCAGCAGCCATCGATTGGTAGAAGATCTTCAGTCATGGTGAGTCCTTACAGTTTACATTAACACTGGACTGCGAACACATGGCAAGCACATTCGTAGGAATTTCTGGATATTACACAATGCCTTTTCGTTGTTACAATCATGGAAATGTTTCTGGTCATCAACTCCACCGTCATTTCTGTTTTGAGGTTGAACTACTTAGTGCACACACACATTCCTCAAAATGCACAATAGATAATAAGGACAGTCAACCCTCCACACGGACTGGAAGAAAGAAGTCTCACAAAGCTATAACTTTACTTGTCTGCTTGTTTCCTGAAACTTTTCTGAAGATTGTAGAACAACTCTGAGAATTCCTGAATCAATCTTAAAGTAATGTCTCCTCTCTTGCCAAGTGCCTGCTTTCTCGGCATAGCTAACGGTGCCCATTACAGCAGCAGAGAGAGAGACAGCCTGCAGTAAATCTTTCCCTTTTTCAGTTGGTTCTGGTTTAGGAAGATTTACTTTTATAACTGTGTGGTGATTTCTACCTTATCAACCTCTATTCCTTTAATATCGTCTCTCCAACCTGTTCTACAGACTCTTGAGGTAATAACAGGTCCTAAGAGTCAGAACCAGGCAGGCTTTCTTTGTAGCTATCAATGTGTGTGATTTTGACAAATTACTTTTATTGTCTTAGCTTCTGTGGAATATCCTTGATTTTACTCTGGAAAGTTTTCACGGTGTGAAATTAAAGTGATTTTTCTTTTGGCTGTAAATCTAATTCCCTTAGTGTTTCATTTGTTTATATCAATACAACTCTCTTGCTTGTACTGTGTAAATCCAGGGTCCATATGTCACCCAAAGGTAATTCTAACCCCAGAATTTAAGCTGGAACTGATGTTTTACTCTCTAGGAAGCAGCACTTCGTGTAGAAACACAGGTCAGTGAAAGGGGACAGGACGCAATGAAAACAGGCTTCTCACAGCAGGAAGTACGGCTAACAGTTTTAATTTCTCCTCCTTTCAAGTAGTTTTTTTGCAGTATATAACGAAAAATAAGCGATGGAAAATGGCCAGGTACGATGATGCACTCCTGTGATTATAGCACCCCAGAGGATTCTAAAGTGGAAGCCAACCTGGTATAGATAGCAATACTTTCTCAGAATGGTGGGTGGGAGAAAACAGCAGCAGCAGAGGAGCAGAGCATGATGTGCTCTCGGTGAGCTAGTGCACACAGCCTGATCCAGCGCACTGCAGCTTCTCACTGTGTTCCTTGATGCTCCGTCTGAGTAACGGGCCCATCTCTTTCAGACGTGTGGGGCCTGGCAGTAGGAAGGTATTCAAAAGTAATATTTATGGAGACAAGTTCACAAAAATGTAATCATATGCAAACATCTTTAATATAATATTTTGTCTTTCTTTATGCCGAAAATAAAATGTCTGCTAATATTTCACACATTAAACAAATAATTTGTTTAATTTTAACAAGAGTATCACTTATTTTAAGTGATTTAATTATTTTTAAAATATTGAAATTTTTCTCTTCACTTTATGTGCATGTGTAAAACTAAATGGAATTTTTATAAATAAGCAATTCAGTAAGTATTGGACTGAGAATGGGGTCCCCAGTAGAGGAGTTAGAGAAGGAACTAAGGTATCTGAGGAGGTTTGCAACTGCATAAGAAGAACACAATATCAACCAACCAGACCCCACAGTGCTCCCAGGAACTAAACCACCAACCAAAAGGTACACATGGAGGAACCCATGGCTCCAGCTGCATATGCAGCAGAGGATGGCATTGTTGGGCTTCAGTGGGAGTAGAGACCATTAGTCCAGTGACAGCTTGTTGCCCTAGTGTAGGAGAATGCCAAGGTGAGGAGGCAGAAGGGAATGGGGGGACTGCCCTCATGAAGGCAGGGTATGAGAGGATAGTCTAGAGGGGTTCTGGAGGGAACCCGGAAGGAGGATAATATTTGAAATGTACATAAAGAAATTTTCCAATAAAAATGAAGAAAAAAAAAGAAAATGATAAGATAATTTTTAATGATACTTAAGGAAAGCATGCAACAGAATCATTCTAAATTTGGAAGAGTTCTATCAGAAATTGTTTGCTGAAGATAAAAAATTACTCTACATTTCTCTTTCATTTCTGATTCACTTCTTTGACAATTTTAGTTGATTCTTTGAATTTGATTCATTTTACATTCTGTGTGAGTTTTAATAAGCCAGTAACACCAAACCCAAGAGAGTATTTTGATCTAAATCCAAAGGAGTTGTATGATAGTGTAAGAAAATTAGTTGCCTTTTAGTGGACTCTGTCTTTGACATGATTGTAATATTAATTGGAGTCACTATTTGAGTTCTGTCCAGGTTATTGACACATGGAAACAACCACAGAGAAATAAAGAACAAGATGACCTGCTAACTCTCCTTTTCTACTATGCTGTAAGATCTCATGGATTGACACTATAATTACATGGAAAGTAATTGTCATATATTTGCCAAGAAATTACATGGTTGACAGTACTCTGAAAATTGTTCTGCATTTCTAGTGCCAGCAGCTATGTTAGCAGAAACTGAAATTAGAAACAACCACAGGTGGTGCTTTCTCTTCATTTAGAAAACTATTTCATTTAAGAAGTAAAATATAATTTACAAGTAAATATTATAAAACTAAAAAATAAAATTGAATGACTTAGAAATGTTTCTAAAACTCATTATTATTTTGGTATAATGTTAGCTTTATGGTACAAACAAAAGTCATTTGCTCCCTCTTTAGCTAATTGTGTATCTTATTGCTCAAGTTCCAGGACTATAAAGTCATCTTGCCCATGTTATTTCTTGCAAACAAATTACTACTGAAAGTTCACCAGGGCAAGATAGGAACAACTGTATTTTTCACAACTCATAACTTTTTCCAAATAATAATAATATAAAGTGTTATTTCTTATTAATTATAACAGTCAATATTGTAAGATAAGAATAGCTTTATGCTAATTCAAAATAAGTATCAAGTGATCTAATATGAAATTTTCATTCTCAGAATCAACTGACACATTAAATCACCTTGTTCATCCAGCCTACAAACCAACAATATGTTATAATTGCTGTATTCTTAGTTTTCAGAAAATTGGGCTATTGAGCAAAGGTTGTATATGAATCAATCACAAATTTATCTCATATTTTGCTAAATATATGTGGTCTGTTCATACAATTGAATATTACTCTAAAATTATCCACCTGAATAGTCTTAAAACCAAACAGATAGCTGAGTAATATTCCATTGTGTAGATGTACCACATTTTCTGTATCCATTCCTCTGTTGAAGGGCATCTGGGTTCTTTCCAGCTTCTGGCTATTATAAATAAGGCTGCTATGAACATAGTGGAACACGTGTCTTTTTTATATGTTGGGGCATCTTTTGGGTACAATGCCAAGCAACCAGAGCTTCCAGGGACTAAGCTACTACCTAAAGACTATACATGGACTGACCCTGGACTCTGACCTCATAGGTAGCAATGAATACCCTAGTAAGAGCACCAGTGGAAGGGGAAGCCCTGGGTCCTGCTAAGACTGAACCCCCAGTGAACGTAGATTGTTGGGGGGAGGGCAGCAATGGGGGGAGGATGGGGAGGGGAACACCCATAGAGAAGGGGAGGGGGAGGAGTAGGAGGATGTTTGCCTGGAAACCGGGAAAGGGAATAACACTCGAAATGTAAATAAGAAATACTCAAGTTAATAAAATAAACAAAACAAAAAAAGATTCATTTAAATATGTAAAAAACAGGTTTCCAACTAAGATAAAAAAGGTGCACTCTCCTTTTGTAGAAAATAATTAATCTCAGTCAGGGGCTTCTGCCAAGCCTTTGATCATTCAGTTTCAAGATAAAAGATACGCAACATTTGTATTTATGATAAACATTTAAAGCACTAGAGCTGGGCAAATACCTAACCCTCTAAGTTATTAAAATTTACCTCCCCATCAGTAACTCTAAGTTATAACTTGCCATGTTTCATCTAGGCAGCTCTCAACTTCAACTGGTCAGCCCTCATGGCCACATTTTCATGACTCACACCATGGTGTCTTCTCCTCTCTACACCTTCTTTTCTCTTGAGGTCCTCCTCAGACCTCCATGCCTGGAATCAAAAGTCCATTTACCCCTCTTCTCTCCAGCCAAAGACTGTCAGCATCTTTATTCAAACAATAGTTTTAAATTAAAGAGCAAGGTCATACAGTATTACTTTCTGTGGGAGAGGATTTTCTTCTCTTTGAGGCAACCAGAGCCAGTATTAAGCATTACAATACATAGCAACAGACCAATTATCAACCCTCTCCAGTCAGTGTATTCAATTAAGGCAACCATTTGTCTTATTAACTACATAGTCATGTATATTTTATGATAGTTAAGTCTAAACAGAGAATTGTGGCATCCAGAGAAGACATATACTATTAAAGCTGTCAAATTATCATCTCTCTCTAATTTTTTATAATTCATTAGAGAAATTATTTTTACTACAAAACATAAGATTCTTCTGCACTGTGATAGGAGGAAAAATCAAAGTTACTGTTATGAATATTATTTATGCAACTTTCCATTTGTTTGAAAATAAAACAAAATGAGAACATCATGTGTGTAAAGGCTATGTCAAGTTAATATTCCTGGTCATTCCAAATAGGAAGCGTTGCACAGTGGTAATGAAATTGGGAAAGTGGAAAAGTTTAAAAAGACAAAGATTACCATCATCCAATAATAGTATGTTTTTATGCCTTACTCTCTCCATTAAATGAGTCATCTGCACAAAACACAGAGAAACATGTGAATTAAATGTTATCATACATTAAGTGGACATAACAGATACTACAGAAGATTTCAGCCAAATACCATATACACATTCTACTCAACAACACAGAGAAGCTTCTCTGAAAGAGCTCACTTGCTGGGACTGAAATGATCCTTTACAAATACAGAAAGGCTGAGTCATTCTTTGTATCCTGTCTAACCACACTATAATCAAATAAAGTTGATAGAAAAAAAACACCTTAATAACTACTTAAACTCACGAATACCAAACAACTAATTAATGAATGATGAATGGGTGAAAGACGAAGTAACAAGAGAAACTTTCCCTAAGTGAAAATGAAAATACAACTCAACAAATGTACTGGGACACATTGAAAATAGTTCTATGTGGAAAATGTATAACTTTTAAGTACCTACATTAAAATGATCAGAGTGAGCAAAACTAAATGAACTTAAACTGTATGACAGAGCAATGGTGATAAAAACTGCATGGTATTGGTATAGAAATAGACAGGTTGATCAACAAAATAGAGTCCAAAACTGAGAAATAAACATACACACACACACACACACACACACACACACACACACACACACACAAACACCCCGCTATGGACACTTGATTTTTGACATAAAAGACAAAATCATACAATGAGGAAAAAAACATCTTCAACAAATGGTGCCAAACTGGATGTTTGATTATAGAATAATGCAAATATATTCAGATTAATCACACTACACAAAACTGAAATTGAAGTGAATCAAGAACCTTAGCATAAAACCAGATACAGTAAATCTAACCCAAGAGAAAGTAGGGCCTTGACTGCATTGGTACGGGAGAAAATTACCTGAACAGAACAACAATGGCTCAGGATCTAAGATCATCAATTGATAAACAGGAGCTCTTGAAATTGAAAAGCTTCTGTAAGGCAAAGGCCCCAGTTAATGGGACAAAATAGCAGCCTACCGATTGGCAAAAGATCTTCGCTAACCCTGCATCCTACAGAAGCCAAAGAACACAAGAAGATCGACTTGAAAAAGTCCAAAATACAAACCACACCAGGCCAATATGGTCTCCCGTGAAAGAAGTTTATTGAGATGACAGAGACAGGTGTCAGGGGTGAGGGTGGTGGGCAAGAGAGGGAGCAGAGAAAAAGAGAAAAGTAGAGAAAGAGAAGAGTAGAGGCCGGCCATGAGCACATGGACGGAAGGTGGGAGGGGAATAGGGAGAGAAGGAACAAAGGGGGAAGAGCATAAGAGCAAGAGAGTGAGGGGGCAAGCAGCCCCTTTTATAGTATCAGGCATACCAGGTAACTGTGGGGTGGAGCATGCCTGGCTGTTGCTAGGTAACAGTGGGGGCGGGGCTTAGAATGCTAACAGTATGAGCAAATAACGGCTGTCCCTGCCACTTATCTCCCATGTAGTGGTATGGACTAGAGATACTCTTCTTCCCCCTCACCCTTTACCATCGGTGGCAGACAGGAGAATTGGTCCTGGGGTTAATGAGATCAGGAGAACTCTCTTTTAAGAATAGAACCTGCCTCTTCCGGTCTCTTTGGCCTCGCCGGTAGAAGCAAGATGACGAAAGGAACGTCATCCTTTGGAAAGCGTCGCAATAAGACGCACACGCTGTGCCGCCGCTGTGGCTCCAAGGCCTACTACCTTCAGAAGTCGACCTGTGGCAAATGTGGCTACCCTGCCAAGCGCAAGAGAAAGTATAACTGGAGTGCCATGGCTAAGAGGCGAAACACTACCGGGACTGGTCGGATGAGGCACCTAAAGATTGTCTACCGAAGATTCAGACATGGATTCCGTGAAGGAACAACACCTAAGCCCAAGAGGGCAGCTGTTGCAACATCCAGTTCATCTTGAGGATTTCAATCGGTCATAAAATAAATGTTCTGGTTTCAAAAAAAAAAAAAAAATAGAACCTGCACCTCACCTGGAAAGCTAATAGGGCTCATCCTGGTCTGGTCTCAGGGGTGCGGGTAAGCCGGTTCTGTGGTTAAGGGCATGGTCTTCGGAGACCTGGCTCCACCACTTGTCTGGCATGCAGTGACATGAACGAAAGAAATATGGTTCCTTGCCACGACCAGCAGACAGGAGAGTTGGTTCCGTGGTATTTAGATCAGGAGAGCTGGCCCTACCCCTCACTGTGATTTCTCATAAGCGCACAGGCTGCAGCAGGGTAAAACTACCGGTACGTGCCAGGACTGAAGATGAGCAGACCCCAGGGATGAAAGAGGATGTGAGCCATCCAGCCCAGATCGTCGCCTGCTACAGCGCTTGAAATACCAGCCTTGCAACTTGCCTTGGCAACACAGTACAACTGGCCCCGATAGCCTGGTGTATATGAACAAGCCCCAAAGGAATGGGATTGGGAGAGCTGGCACTGCCCTTGATAGCTGTGGCATTGGATGAGCTGGCCCGGGGGAGGGCAGGGCAGGAGAACTGAACCTGGTGGTGGAGGTACAGGAGAGCTGACAGGGTGACCAGTTCAGATAACTCTTAGGCCCAGATCCAGGCCTTTAAACTGGTCCACCTCAAACATCGACTCCATTGATGAACTGCTGGAGTTTATGAAGGAGCCTGTCCGGCAGATCATAAACTAACGGATCTCTATGACACAGGGCAGCAACAGGATATCTTAGAGGAGTCCCAGTGGGGATCCATTATTGATAGTGTAGCACAAGTCAGAGGCTTCAAACCAGACTTGAATGAACATATGCAAGCAAGGAAATGGGACAAGCTGTGACACAATATAGCTTCTGCAATGAGATTTTTTTTTCTTCTGTTGAGGGAGAGACTGGGGTACAAGATGTGAAATTCATAAAGAACCAATAAAATAGTTTTTGAAAATAAAAAAAAAAGTCCAAAATACTCCCAATTAAAAAAGGAGTACAGAGCCAAACAGATGTTACAATAGAGGAAACTTGAAAGCCAAGAAGCATTTAAAGAAATGTTCATTTGCCTAAAAATTTCTCACTGATAAGTGGATATTAGGCAAAAACGGTTAGATAACCAATATACAATTCACAAACCATATGAAGCTCAAGAAGAAGGAAGACGAAAGTATGGATGCTTCAGTCCTTCTGAAAAGGGAGAACAATCTTTCAGTCTTCTTCTGTGCCTGGGCGTTAACCCAATGGCACAGCTCTCTGGACCCAAATCCTGCCAGGAGAGAGCTGGTCTCCCAGGAGTGCTGTTACACGTGAGATAAACATTTTTACTCCAATAACTGGCCAAAGAGAGACCTGAGAAGAGAACACAGGGATCAGGAACAGCAGAACTACAGGACGGGATCGTTCTGGTCTCTGTCTGTGCCCCTGAGTTAACCCTGTGGCACAGAACTCGAGACTCAATCACAACCTGATAGAGCTGGTCTCCCAGAAACATTAACACACCTAAGAACACAGGCTCATAGGATCATAGGAGGGACAGGCTTCAGGTAGAGAGATCAAGACCAATTAATACCACAGATAACCAGATGGCAAGAGATAAGTTCAAGAACCTAAACAACAGAACCAAGGCTACTTGTCATCTTCAGAACCCAGTACTCCCACTACAACAAGTCCTAGATACCCCAACACAATGGAAAAGCAAGATTTTAATTTAAAATCCTATCTCATGATGAAAATAGAGAACTTTAAGAAGGGCATGACTAAGCCACTTAAAGAAATACAGGAGAACACAGTTAAACAGGTAGAAGCCGTTAAAGAGAAACATGAAAACCCTTTAAAGAATTACAGGAAAACACAAACAAGTTAAGATGAACAAAACTATACAGAATCTAAAAATGGAAATAAAAACAATAACAAAATCACAAAGGGAGATGTCCTGTAGATAGAAAACAGGAAAAAGTTCAGGAGTCATAGATGCAAGCATCAACAACAAAATACAAGGGATACAAAGAAAATATCAGAGACAGAAGACAACATAGAAAACATTGACATAACAGTCAAAGAAAATACAAAATGGAAAAATCTTCTAACCCAAAACATCCAGGAAATACAGAACAAAGAAGATTAAACTTAAGGATGATAGGTATAAAAGAGAGCGAAGATTCTCAACTTAAAGGGCCACTAAATATCTTCAACAAAATTATAAAAGAAAACTTCCCTAACCTAAAGAAAGAGATGACCATAAACATAAAAGAAGCCCGCAGGTCTACAAATAAACTGGATCAGAAAAGAAATCCCTCTCATCGTAAAAACAAAATCAAAACATCAAATGCATGAAGCAAAGAAAGAACATTAAAATCAATGTGACATAGGCCAAGTAAAATATAAAGGTAGACCTGTCAGAATTACACCAGACTTCTCACCAGAGACTTAAAAAGCCAGAGCAAATGTAATCCATACCCTAAGAGAACATAAATGCCAGCCCAGGCACTATATCCAGCAAAACTCTCAATTAACAAAGATGGAGAAACCAAGATATTCCATAACAAAACCAAATTGCACAATATCATTGCAAAAATCCAGCCTGACAAAGGATAGTAGATAGAAAATTCCAGCACGACGAGGGAAACTACACCCTAGAAAAAGCAAGAAAGAAATCTTCTATCAACAAACACAATAAAAATAACAACAAAAATAACAGAAAGCAACAATTCTTTTTCTTTAATATCTCTTAAAATCAATGGACTCAATTCCCTAATAAAAAGACATCGACTAAAAGACTGGTTAATTAAACATGACCCAGCAGTTTACTCTGTACAGGAAATGCACCTGAGTGACACAGACAGATACCATCTCAGAGTGAAAGGCTGGAAAAAAAATTCCAAACAAATGGATACAACAAACAAGGTGCAGTAGCCCTTCTAATATAGAATAAAATCTATTTTCAACCAAAAGTTTTCAAAAACATAAGGAAGAATACTTCATATACATTGAAGGCAAAATCTACTAAGACAAAATCTCAATTCTGAACATCTGTGCTCCAAAGGCAAGGGCACGACATTAATAAAAGAAACCTTACTAAAACTCAAAGCACACATCGGACCTCACACAATAATAGTGGGAGACTTCAACACCACCCTCTCATCAATGGACAGATCGTGGAAACAGAAACCAAACAGAGAAACAGTGAAACTAAGAGAAGTTATGAACCAAATGGATTTAACAAATTTCTATAGAATATTTCATCCTGAAGCAAAAGAATGTATCTTCTTCTCAGCACCTAATGGTACCTTCTCCAAAATTAACCATATAATCAGTCACAAAACATGCCTCAAAATGATTCCATGCATCCTATCAGATCACCACAGACTAAGGCTGGTGTTCAATAACAAAACAAAAACAAACAAATAAAAAAAACCAGAAGGCCCACATACACATGGAAGCTGAACAAGGCTCTACTCAATGATAACTTTTTCAAGAAAGAAATTAAAGACTTCTTTGAATTTAATGAAAATTTAATGAAAGCACAACATACCCTAATTTATGGGACACAAAGAAAATAGTGTTAAGAGGAAAACTCATAGCTCTGAATGCCTCCAAATTAAACTGGAGAAAGCATACACTAGCAACTCGACAGCACACCTAAAAGCTCTAGAACAAAAAGAAGCAATTCACCCAAGAGGAGTAGACAGCAGAAAATAATCAACTCAGAGCTGCAATCAACCAAGGAGATACAAAACAGCTATACAAAGAATCAACAAAACCATGATCTGGTTCTTTAAGAAAATAAACAAGATAGATAAACCCTTAGCCAGACTAACCAGAGGGCACACAGAGAGTATCCAAATTAACAAAATGAGAAATGAAAAGGGAGACATAACAACAGACACTGAGGAAATTTAAAAAATGATCTGATCCTACCACAAAAGTCTATACTCAGAAAACTGGAAAATCTAGAGGAAATGGACAACTTTCTAGACAGATACCAGGTACCAAAGTTAAATCAGGAACAGGTAATCCAAAATCAGGAGCGGATAAACCAACTAAACACTCCCCAAACCCCCCAAAAAATAGAAGCAGTCATTAAAAGCTTCCCAACCAAAAACAGTTCAGGACAAGATGGGTTTAATACAGAATTCCATCACACCTTCAAAGAAGACCTAATACCAATACTTTTCAAACTATTTGACAATTCTTTAAAATATACCTGTTTAAAACTTGATTAACTTTCACAGAGAAGTCCAAAACAGTACAGACACTGATCTGACTTAAACGTAGAATCTAAAAGTCTCAGCAAATGAGAATAGAAGCAGGAGTGACCATGGGTAGCAATGAATAAAGAAGAAATATAGATTAAAGTGTTCAATATTTCAGTCAGTCTTGAAATAACTAACTAATAACTATATATTTCAAAACTTTCTATGGGAGAAGTTTTTAATATATTTGGTAGTTTGAATGAAAAGGCCCCCAGAAGCTCATGAAGAAAGGCACTATTATGATGTGTACTGTGGTTTGGAGTAGGGGTGGCCTTGTAGGAAGTGTGTCACTGAGGATAGGTTTTGAGGTTTTGAAACTACAAGTAAGGTCCAATGGCTCACTCTCTCTTCCTGCTACCTGCAAATCTGGATGTAGAACTCTCAGTATTAACTCTCCAGTATTAAGTCTACCTGCATGCTACCTTGCTTTCTGCCATTATAATAATGGACTAAACCTTTAAACCCTAAGCCAAGCCCAATTGCATGCTTCCTTAATAAGAGTTGTCATGGTGATAGCATCTCTTCATAATAGACCCCTAAGACAATATCCCTTACAATAACAATACAATGCTAAGTTGATGAGCTGAAAAATGTGATAACTACTTTGAACTTTCCTGAAAATTTTTGTACCATTTCTTTCTTTTGTTGTTTGTGTCCATTCTATGTCAGTCATTTGGAAGTCAAGGGACAACTTCCAAGTGGTTTTTCCCTTCTACCATGTGAGTCCCAAAGAGATACCTAAGTTCCTTAGGCTTGGTAGCAAGTACCTTTACCCACTGAGTCACCTCAAGATCCCCTTTCTGCGGCAATTTATATCTAAGTGGGAACATTATGTTAGAATCCACAAATATATGCTATACAATTATTACTTGACATTAAAATATTTTTAAAATTTAAAAATTTAAAAAGTTAATCACTCTGAATTCTTTTGCCCAGGGGGACAGATTCCCAAATCCATCTATCTTTTGACAAAATGCCAAATGCATCTTGGGACTTGATTTATACCTTCCCCCACTGGGATTCTGCAGCAGAATTATTCCCTAGTTATATTTACAGATTACATGTTTATATATGAATTGACTTGTACTTTTACGCACACAATGTAGAAGCTACTAACATCATTTTGGGATAACGGCTATAGAAATATTTACAAACTTTACCTTCTCTTTTCTCTGATTCATATGGGGATAATTTCATAGAAACCATGTTACTCCAAAGAAGCACAGCTATAATGCCACATACTATGTTCAGAGTAAGTCAGTTGTCTGAAGTTTAAATATGACATAATGAGATGCAGAGACCATGGCAGTGTTTCTCTGAAGTCATTTTCTGTTTCTCCTACATGTCTTTACCCTACAGGGACTTCACACTTTTACCCAAAACTGTTCCTGTAACGAATGGCTAGGGAGTCCCAAAATACAGTACTCAGGATGTGACAGAACCTGTGTATTCATGTGAACAAAAGATGCATGTATTGTAGGAGTCTGTCACTTAAGAATTTATTCATGAAGATTGGTGAATAGACTTTATTCTTTCCACATCTATGTCTACTTCTCGATTCAAGTACTAGAGCTTCTGAAATATAATTGCACATTTTTATTTTAAGCTTTCTTCATTTTTGTTGATTACAAATATATACATTCTCAACAATATACATACTTACAAACTAAAATGGTATGCCTTTAAAACACATCGCAATATTCTTTGTTTATATGAATTTGTATAACACAGAAGCCAAATAAACTTTTAAAACCCCTGCTAATATAATAAAATAAATGCTTTTATAATAAATAAAATAATTTATCAATATTAATTGGAAAAACGTTTATAACTATAATAATAAAGAGGCTCTAGGCACTCTTGTTTTCTATTTTTCCCAAGTCAGTTTGTTTTACATTCTCATTGCAGTGCCTACTTTTGCATTTTTTAATTTTTATGAAATTGAATATAATTTCTGCATTAACATATTATAAGTTCATTGTGTTTTTTAACCAGCATTTTGAGAATCTCCTATAAGCATAAAGTATTCACATCATTTCCATGACTCTGTACCTATCTAACTTCTTCTGCCTCCCCATTCAAACTTATGCCCTTTTTTTAATTATTATTGTATTATACACACACATAAAACTATATATATACACACACAATTCATAATTTATTTAGTGTTGTTGGAAAGTTTATGTGTTAACCAGCCATTTGAGACTATATAAAAGGCACATAATGCCCATGGAGTGGGGGAGAGAGAGAGAGAGAGAGAGAGAGAGAGAGAGAGAGAGAGAGAGAGAGAGAGAGATTTTTTCTAAGAATTTATCTTTATTTTCTGACTGTGGTACTTCATAAATCTTTTACTAGGCTTCATAGATTCATTTACTCATTGATTTTTATATTTAGGTCTATTATCTATTTAGAGCTTTTTTTTTTCATCTGTGGGGCATGAATGTAAATTTCGGGCATATTTATGTCAAAATATTTGCAAACCACTTTTTTTTGAAAGTCTGTCATTTCTTCTACATAGTTCATTTTAGCTTCGGTAAAAAATAGTTTTGTTTATGACCAGCCTAGGAAGCAAGGAAAGACCATGTTTCTTAAAATAGAAAATACCCAACACACATGGTCTTGTAGTTCAATTTCCATTTTTTTTAATCTGTCAACTGCTCATGTTTACTGAACCAATGACAGTCTTGCTTGGTGCATTTCATAGAGAAAATTCAAGGTTCCGTCTGTCTTTCATTGATTCCATCTGCTCTTTTCTTCCTTTTTCTAATTTATGACATGTTTTGGATTGCTAAGCCTTTAGTATGATTCTTTTTATATCCTTTTTGGATAATAGCATAAGAACACAGTATGAAATATTTATTCTCAGACATTTTGTTACTTATATATTGGTTAAGTGCCCCCAAGGGGAGCTTGAAAAAGAGATTCTACCATTGGGACATAAACCATAGGTATTCTCTCTCTCTCTCTCTCTCTCTCTCTCTCTCTCTCTCTCTCTCTCTCTCTCTCTCTCTCTCTCTCTCTCTCGCTGTGTGTGTGTCTTTGTCAATGTCTCTCTATGTCTTTCCATGTCTCTCTCTGTCTCCCTCTCTTTTATTCTCTCTGTATCTATCTGTCTCTATTCCTCCCTATCCTGTGTGTGTGTGTGTGTGTGTGTGTGTGTGTGTGTGTGTGAGGTATGTGTGTGTACTACAGAATGAATCATTCCAAACCATTGCCTTGGATAATTTAATTTCTTGAGTGATAAAATGGTAATAATGTTAACACAGATAGTAAAAAGTGTAATGACTTTCTTTTAATTCTTTAATTATCTTTGAATATGTTGAGAAACAATTCATATATCTTATAACTGAACTATTATAAAAGTCCAAATTTTGTGAAATGATAGCTGTGCAACCAATACCATATTCTAACTTTTTGATTTTGTGTTATTCTTTTAGTATGTGGGTTTTCTGTTGTTTTTGTTGTTATTGAAGTCTAGCCTTAGTTCATGGTGAACTGATAGGGTGTATAGGATTATTTTAATGTTCTTGAATATTTTGAGGCTTATTTTGTGACTGATTATATGGCCAATTTTGAAGAAGGTATCATAAGGTGTTGAGAAAAGGTATATTCTTTTGTTTTAGGGTGAAATGTCCTGTATATATTGATTAAATCCATTTGGTTTATAACCTCTATTAGTTTCACTGTGTCTCTGTTTAGTTTCTGTTTCAATGACCTGCTTTTTTGGCAAGAGTGGGGTGCTGAAGTCTCCCAATATTATTGTGTGGAGATCAGTGTGTTTTGAGCTATAGTAAAGGTTTGGGTTTTTTTGTTTTGTTTTGTTTTGTTTTGTTTTTTTCTTTTGGTTTTTTGAGTTTTTGTTTTGGTTTGTTTTGGTTTGGTCTGTTGTTGTTGATGTTTTTATTTTTTGATCAATGTTGATACCCTTGCATTTGGGTCATAGATGTTCAGAATGGAGAGTTTCTCCTGGTGGATTTTTTGCTTTGATGAATACGAATTGTCCTTCCTTATCTTCTTTGATAACTTTTGGTTGAAAGTCTATTTTACTGGATATTAGAGTGGGAACTGCTCTTTGTTTTTTGAGACTATTTGCTTGGAATAAGTTTTTCTAACCTTTTATTCTGAGGTTGTGCCTGTCTTTGTCATTGAGGTGTGTTTCTTGTATGCAACATATTGCTGGATCCTGCTTGTG
This sequence comes from Rattus rattus, assembly GCF_011064425.1. Classification (NCBI taxonomy): domain Eukaryota; kingdom Metazoa; phylum Chordata; class Mammalia; order Rodentia; family Muridae; genus Rattus; species Rattus rattus. Next base: position 62,400,359 of record NC_046160.1, read on the forward strand.
TATCCAGTGTGTTAGCTTATATATTTTTACCTTGAAAGACATTAAAAACAAATGATTATTAGTTCCTGATAAGTTTGTTGCTGTACGTGTCATTATCTGTATGTGATTCTTTCCTTTCAGATTTGTTGTGAGATGATTAATTTCTTGTTTTTCATTTGTTATAGGTACCCTCCTTGTGTTGGAGTTTTCCTTCTAGAATCCTCTATAGGGCTGAATTTATAGATAAATATTGTTTAAATTTGGTTTTATCCTGGAATATTTTGGTTTCTCCACCTATAATGATTGAGAATTTTGCAGGGTATAGTATCCTAGGATGGCAATTGTGTTCTCTTAGTGTCTGTATGACCTCTGTCCAGGCTCTTCTGGCTTGTAATGTCTCTGCTAAGAAGATGAGTAATTCTGATAAGTCTCCCTTTATATATTACTTGGCATTTTTCCCTTACAGCTTTTAATATTGTTTGTTCTGTGAATTTGTTCTTTGGATTATTATATGATGAAAGGATTTTCTTTTCTGGTTCAATCTATGTGCTGTTCTATAGACTTCTTGTACATTTATGGTAATCTCATTTCTTTGATGACTTACGATGGTGAACATGTCTTTAAGTGATTCTAAGCCATTCAGTGTTCTCAGTTGAGATTTCTTTGTTTAGCTCTGTACCCCATTTTTAATAGGGTTATTTGGCTCTCTGGAGTATAACTTCTTGAGTTCTCTATATATTTGGGATATTGGTCCTCTATCAGATGTAGGAATAGTAAAGATCTTTTCCCAATCTGTTGGTTGTCATTTTGTCCTAATGACAGTGTCCTTTGACTTACAGAAGCTTTGCAGCTCTATGAGTCCCATTTGTTTATTCTTGGTCTTAGAGCAAAAGCCATTGGTGTTTTGTTCAGGAAATTTTCCACAGTGCGCATGTAATCAAGGAGACTCTTCCCCATTTTTTTCTATTAGGTTAGTGTATCTTGTTTGATGTGGAGGTCCTTGATCCACTTGGACTTAAGCTTTGTACACAGTGATAAGAATGGATCGATTTGCATTCCTCTGCATGCTGACCTCCAGTTGAACCACCACCATTTGTTGAAAATGCTATCTTTTTTCCATTGAATGGTTTTAGCTCCTTTGTCAAAGATCAAGTGACCATAGATGTGTGGGCTCATCTCTGGGTCTTCAATTCTATTTCACTGCTCTACCTGCCTGTCTCTTTCAACCCACATAAAGTCCCTTACTTATAAGATAAAACATGTCCTTGGTCCTAGAAGAAGATTCAAAAGACAAAGCAGTACTCAAGCAAACATGAGTATCTAAGTTCATATAATTAGAAACAATGTAAAACCATCTGTAGTAGCACACATCTTTTATCCATATACACCTATAAGGAAATGAGAGGAAGAGGAGGCAGAAGAGGCAGAAAAATCCTTAGACATTCACAGGTCAGTTAACCTTGTAGTTTTAATGAACAACAAAGAGAATCTCTTTAAACAATGTGGAAGGAACCATGGTCATACTCTGACCATCACATATAAGAAAACACACATATATGTACAATATACATCACATTCATGTGAACTAACTCTTGGACTACAGTCTAAATGTATCTTTTGTATGAGGAAGTAAAAGCAAATCTTAGACCTCATCAGAAAAATATTTTTGTTAAGTGGATAGCAATTAATGGAGAAACTCAGAAATGGTCTTAGTGTAGAGAATAAGCAACCAGGGAGGACTTAGCCTCAAATGGGCTGTTTATATCAAATCCTTTGTCCAAGATTCAGGGACTCCATCAAAGAGGTGACAGAAAGATTGGTAGAGCCAGAGGTCAGGAGGGAGGATGTCGAAAGTGTCTTAATGAACATACTACATTTCTGAATTCACAGGAGCTAACATTGCCTGCACAAATCCTGTACAAGAGGAAATCATTCAACATTATAACATAAATTGTGGAGCCCAATTTTGGATGTTTGATGGCTTCTAGCAGAGAAGAGTCCAATTCTTATACTGACAAATTCCAAAGGGTTATCTTTTCCTTGTCTGTTTGTTTAGGTTTTATTTGGGGGAGTGGGTGCTGGTTTTTGTTGTTTTTTGCATCAAAGGCATGACTGACATGAGACAGAAAGACGACTACTAAACATACACTTAATTTTAAATAAATTTAAATTTAAAAGTTTAAAAAAAACAGACAGGGTGAACATTTTAATAGTAACACACAAAATAACCATCATTTAAACGTTCAATGTCTATGACGACACACTAAGATTGCTGTGTAACAAAATAGATTTATTGTCACAGTAGGGACATTCATTCTGCCTCTAAAAATTAAGGCACTCACATAGACACAGTATAATCTCCATGCCTGATGAATATCTTGTCAAAAACAAAAAGCAAGCAAACAAACATAAAACCCTTTCCGTGTAATTTCAAAACAAAAGTACAAAGCTGTATTTCATTTGGAATTGGCCACACAGTGCCTTCTCAACATGCACGTACTATGATATTAGATATGAGAGTCTCTTTTCTTTTTCCTACATTCATTTTATCATTAAAACCGTTTCTCTTTGAGCTGATTCATACAGACTCTGGTGATTTTACAATAATGGAAAGTTTCAGAAGGCAGTACACATTTTTGACCTCGAGATGTATTACAAGAAGCTTCCCTAAGATTCTCTCATACCAGACAGTCAGGAATTTGCTGTCTATTTAGACTTAGTTTGCTCAGTTGTATCTTTTGCCATCCATAGTTACAGAATGGAACAAAGAATGATATTAGATACAAACCTCTCCTTTTTCCTAGGCTGTATACCTTTCTAGATAGTGAATGTGATGGTCCTCAGTTACATGTGCATCCCAAATGATGCATAGCTGGCTGGAGACAGGTGGACACATCTGTTCCAGTCTATCAGGCCTGACTCACACTGTGTTCTGTAATCATTATTGTTTTTATCCCAAATTACAGTGTCAATCTGTTCAGAATTAATATGTATTACTCTGCCACTTGCTACACAATTTCTAGCTTATTTGTTGGACCAAATCCTGCCATAATCACTTTGGCACAATTCCCCTTGAAAATCTAAAGGAGAGAATGTGTATCCAGAGGTTATGCTTCCATCACATGTCAAAGGATGTTTGTACATAAGTGGATAATATTGCTATTCCCAATGAGTACTTTCTTGTGTCAATAGAAATAGCTTGCTTAGGTGTTCACTGTACTGGTTTAAATAGGTTTTAATCACTTTTTTTAAATGCATGTTATACCCTGGGTTGATTGTTCTCATTATGAAAAGGAAGGATTGGCATGTTATTTATTTCATTCAGAATGAAGCTTATATTTTAATACTTGAGAAATTATAATTTTAATTTCCTCTTGCCTTTTATGTCCAGTAATTGATAGAAACTATAAGTCCTCGAAGCTACAATTCTGCTTTATTATAATGTGATGAATCACTATATTACAACTTTATTTCTCTTTGCTCTTCCATGTTCCCTGCAGCTATCTAAATACGTAGAATTTATTGAGGAGAAAAAAGTTATTAATTCATAATTATTATGTAAAGGTTAATTGGCTAACATTCTCTAAACGACTTTCCCACCAGCTAGTGATTTTCCTCTACTTTTTCCTTCTGGTTGATAGAGAGAAATGTGAGTCTCAGAAGCTGATGAAATTTAAAAGCAAACTATTTTTATATGGGTTCTGAAATCAGATAGATTAGGAGGATATATGAGTATCATACTCCATAAACATATGTTTTAAATTCTCAAAAGTGTAAATATAATAAAACTAGAAAGACTGCAAATACTACAAAGACCAAAGTTTTGAGCAGAGCTGCTATGCTGTGGGCCATTGGACCAGCCACTGCACTTGCCTGCTGTAGTGTGTTGAAGGGAAGTAGTGTCTGGGCAATATGAATCCTGTTTACCTGATGTAACATACATGAGGAAGTTATGACCTCAACTGAGGTCAGACCAGAGAAAAATAATCAAAATCAGCCTCTCATCTTGATGTCTCCTTTAACTTTAGTACAAGTAGAGAAGGCTGAATAAAGGATGCTTATAGCCAGGTGGCCCCAACTCATTGCTAGGCATTGCCCAATAACTCCCTTCAGTCTATCATGATAACTATGTGCAGCCTGCCTAAAGCATTTGAACAAACTGCTTTGCAATTATTAGACATGTTATGAGAAAATGTGAACAGCTTTGACCAGCAAATTTTCAATATATTTCTCCCCTCAGGCAAGAATAAAACTTAAAATAAAACTCCTGAGACTCTGACATTCTTCTCAGCACATAACACATACCAGGAGAGAATAAAAGAAAAAAAAGACATGAATATTTGAAAAGGCCTTTTGAATCTTGCAGGCATAAAATAGAAATATATATCATTCACACAGTCCTGGAGTCCATGCAGATATGCACTGAAAGACAGGCTCTGTACTGCTGTCCTCTACTGATATGTCAAAGGAAAAGGATTCATTCTCACCTTTTCAGGGTGTCTGTCATTAGATACATTAATATGGATGAACCAACATAAAATCAAAAAGCAGTAAGAGAGGTGAGCTTAAAGGGCTAGATTTTAAGTATATTTAAGTTGGGCTTTAATTTGAGGGCTACATGTTGAGGATCTATAATTACCTTTCTGTCTCCACTTACCCAGGAAGGAGAAAAAAGAGGGCTAATTAGATTTCTCTAAAGTCCACTTGTCAGCATTTCAGTAAACATTCCTCAAGCTTTCCAATAAATGAAAGAACGAACTGATGCTGACAGGAGTTGAACAAGATTGCTTTTTTTCTGTCATAGCTTCTGTTATTTTGATGTATTATATTTAAACTAAAATACAGGATTTGCTTTTCCAACACATTCTGTAACTGAAAATTGTGTTCCCTCTCCAAAACTTAAGCAACAATTCTTACACATTTTATTAACAAAATTCTTATCGAGTCAATTATAAGCATAGCTATTTCTATAAAAGTATATATTCAAAACTAACTTTCAGTTAATTTATATCTCATCACTACATATTACCCTGATAAAATATAGGTTAATAATGATGTCACAATTATACTGGGATGCACTGTGACGCTTTTAGTAGGAGATAACTTGTCATTAATATGCAAAAAATGTATTCAATGCCTTGGCAATGATCTTGAAGGAGAAAAACATACAATATTGTTGATAGGGTAATAGGATTTAACCAGAGTATTTTATATCTAAAATTATGTTTTAACTGCACAGTGCAATCCTAAATTATTTTATTAAAGTAAACTAGACTAAACTGCATTTCATAAAGTACAAGTTTAATAAAACACAAAAAGAAAAGGACACAAGAAAAGGTTATTTTTTATAATTTCTGAACATATAAAATAACTGTCAAATTTTATATTTCATTATTAATATCATGTGCCAGGATTGGTTTTTAAAATCTACTTAAAAACCAAAACAAAACAAAAAAATTTCCTGACTTAGTTCAATATCTAAATTTAGCAGGAATTATGACATTACCTTAAGAAATTACAAATTATATTTGGTAACATATTCTTTAATATTTTTAGTAAATGTTTAACTATGAGTAATTTCAGATTTAATGTGGAGTCTCACATGTGCTTTCTTAGTGATGATATTTTCCATATCTGTCCCATTCCTATTATCACAGACTCAGTGCCAATGGTTACAGAGTTGATTCATTTTTGCAGGCCTTTGCACTTATGACCGTTGTCTGTGCAGAGAGCTCACACAGAATACTAGAGTGTTTCTAGATTTCATCAGGGCATCACACAGCATACAGTCTCAAACAGCTTTTCAGTCTTTTCTTTTCTAACCTTGACAGTTTTCTTTTTATTTTTCTATTAATCATTCCCTTCATTTATATCTCAAATGACATCCCACTTCCTGGTTACATCTCCACAAACCCCCATCCCATATACACCCTCTCTCCCTCCCCTATACCACCATGAGTGTGTTCTCCCACCCACCCAACTTCTCTGGTCAATCATCACCCTACACTGGGACATCAAACCTCCACAGGACCAAGGGCCTCCCCTCTCATTGCTCTTTCAAGGCCATCCTCTGCTACATATATATCTGGAGTCATGGGTCCCTCCCTGTACACTCCTTGGTTAGTGGTCTAGTTTCTGCAAGCACTGGGTGGTCTGGCCAGCAAGACCTGCCTACTGGTGTATTAGTGACAAGACTGGTTTTCAGGTGAAGTTACAGCTTTCCTGGTTGGTAATAAGAGTGTGATACTGTAAACTTGGAAAGTCATATGTCATAGAGAAGACACTCTTGTTGCTTTTCTGAAAGGTTCCATCGTCACACTGCTTTTTAAATATTTATTCCCAGATGCATATGACTAGTACTGATTGGATTCAGTGAGTTACTTAAATAAAAAGGGGACATGAAGTTGGGAAAAATATGATAATTGGGACTCTGGATGGGGACAAATGAGTTATAGTCAATGGGCAGGTATACTATATTTAAAAATAAGTAAAAAGATTAAAATTGAATATTTAGTGGAATGTGAATCAAGTTGAGATTGGCGAATAATTTCACTAGATGGGTTAGACAGAGATGAATGGTTTTGTGGAAGAATCTCACCTAAGTGAGGTACCTCTCTTCTCATGTACTATATGTGAATGGACACATGGTATCAACATGCTATATAACAAGCATGTTTACCAGAGAAATGGGTGAACATCGTTTCTAACAGGTCTCTTTGCTGTAAATACATTTCAACAATACTCTATACTTTATTACTATTTAAATTTTTCTGGGAAAATTACTTTTATTTTCATTTTATTTTTCAGATTATAATTACATTGTCTCTTTATCCCTTTTCAACCCCTAAATGCTCCCACATCTGTCTCCTTTCTCTATTTCAAAATACTGGTATTTTGAATCAATGATTTGAATTTCATACTGATTTATTTCTAAATAGAACATGTTCAATCCGTAGAACACTATGTGCATGTATTTCTTTTCAGGGATGTGCATTTGGCACTGGACAGCCAGGTGGGTATATTTCCCTGGAAAATGCCACCTCTTCTGCCTAGTTTTCCTCAATTGCCTGTAGTTCTTAATGTAAAGTTGAGGCTTTCTCCCATCCACTTTGGCATGTCATTTGGTGTTGTCCTCGTTTACCTCATGTTTGGGCAGTCTGACTGATGAGAGTTTATGGGTCTTGCATCCAGCATTACTACAAGATACAATATTAATCAAACTACTTGATCTTATGGCTCCTTACCTGAGCCTTGGGTGCAGGAATGTTTGTAAATGTATCCATTGAACATTGGCTGCACAACTCTGTATTTTATTTTGAAAAAAAGTATCACTGTCTTTATTGTGAAAGTGCATCATAGATTGAGTGCTCATGCTTTTAAATAGAGCAGGGCAGCTCCCACAAAACTTCCCTTTTGTATGAGGCATTTCATGCTCGTTTTCTATCAGTAAGGAGTCAGGACTAAAGTGCTACCAAGTATTAAAAAAAGAACAATAATCTGATTAAGCAGAAGTCAGAAATCTGAGGGAGTTGAGTCTATCTGAGAATATTGAAAGGAGGGAATTCAGCTGGGCTCAAAAGAAGAATGGAAAGAGGGTAGAGGGGACTGGTTGATGTCAAGGAACAGGCATCAAGAGCAACTTGTAGAGGGAGAACAAGGAGAAAGGAAACAAAGGGCTCATACCTAGTGCCCAAAACCAAGATGAATAACACCTGCCGTGAGTGTATCCAAAGACAGCACTCTGGGTAGCCCAGATGCATGGTCTAGGGTGCCACCATGGCTACAGAAAGCCACTCATTAGAAAAATAAAAGCTATACAGTGGCCATTATAAATATTTCAACTTTTAAAACTAGGTAGTGTTGGTTACTCTGAAGAGAGCCATATCTCTATTGCACAGTAATAGAAAGTCTGCTCTGATGCCTGTGTGTAAACAATCCCTTCTCATCAGTGACTTCAGGACTCAGAAAAACAGCAAAAGGGATGTATTAGAATAAAATATCACATATTTATAACCTCAAAACACAATTTCCTCATCTATAATTCTCCCACTTCTACATTGCCATTCATGCTATGTGGTTTCCAGGAAGTCTCTTCAACACTGCCAGCTCCGTTTGCATTTATCCTCTTCTCATGACATTACAATCCCCAACAACCAACTGGATTTTAAAAGCCTTTGGCTTTCTCAACATGTGTGGAGATCCTAGGAATGATTCCTCTGAGGCCTTACCTTCCATAACAAGCACTAACTCTTGAGCCATTGTGTGGAGTTCATTGTTCTTTGGGGGCAGATAATACTATAATTTGTTGTAGGCTAAATTCACTTATTTCTCAGATTTTGAAACATTAATTGGAGAAAACAGTTACATCTACATAAAGTAATGAAAGCTTAGTTATTCCTAAAACATACAAAAATAAAGCATCAAAAATATATCACTTTAAGATTTTAGTGTCATACTAAAGAAAGATATTAGCCAAATAAAGTACTAGAACATCATAGCAGTTCATTGTTCAAGTAACTTTTTATATTTGAAAAGATTTTGACTGTATTTTTACACATCTCTGACCTTTCATTAATTTTCAGTTCTTAGCTAGAGAGTATGGAGAAGTGAACCTACGTTCACCTTAGGGAGGCAAATCTTTGTAAATGGCATGTTCTATGTAATTCATTAAATTTCTTCCCATTAGATAGACTGAAAGCACAGCTGAGTGGGAATATGCAATGATACAGACTTTGGGAAAGTGCAGACGAAGCAACTCTCAAAGATTGATGGAATAGTTCTGGGATTGGGTTATGAAAGTTAAGATCTATAGCAGCCTAACTGGCACAAGGAAAATAGACCTGGGAGAGATGCCAAGCAGGGTACGTACTAAGGTAAAGTTGGGGTCAACTCACAAACATGAGCGGGATAGGTTGGCACTTAAAGGCTGTGTGTTTTTACAGTACTTGGCACAGACGCAGGAAATGAATTTGGATTTTTATTTCCTCCATGAACTATTTGATAGTAATTTTAAAGAGAGCATCTATAATCCAATAAAAAAAATCTATTATCATAATCATCCAATTCAGATCAGCATCTGTCTATCAGTACATAGCACAACCTATTCATCATCTTACCAAACTGTTAATTCAAACAAACAAACAAACAAACATGGAAATATAGACCCCTAAAGAGGTATACTGAAACCAGCCTAAGGTTAGACAATAGTGTCATATTAAAAGCAGCAAAGTTTATTCAGCTTGTTAATATCATCTTGTTTTACTGAGTGGAAAGTAACTACAATATAGCGAAAATAGAAAGTCAGCCCATTCATCTTCAAGGATACAACCTTGAAACAGAAAACAAAGAGCTACTACACACACACACACACACACACACACACACACACACACACGTACACACACACACACACTCTGAAAGCCCAGTGAGTTCAAGGTGATGATTTCTATAGCACATTCATTGCATTCTGAGATACGTAAGACATATGGAAATAGCTTATGAGAATAGGGAACCACATAAGTTCACATCTGAAAAGTAAAAGGATCAAGATAATGAAACTCTGAAGATCAATGAGAGCTCCACCCACATCACTGAGTTGAAACTTCATGAAGACCACCTAAAGGGGCAAATTCACTCCTCCCATTCCTTCAATCATGTAATCATACAGCATTTGCCCTTCCAGAGAACACAGAACTCAAGTGTCAACTTGAAATAGATAGATAGATAGATAGATAGATAGATTAGATAGATAGAGATAGAGATGATATAGATACAAATATAGATACTAATTCTGGTTTCATTTCCATCTCAGTATCTCAGTAGACAAACATGTATGCTTTATAAACTACACAGTGTTTTATGTTTTGCTGTATTACACAAGTAGATGCACTATTTAAGAGTCTGTTACAAGGGTGCTGAATGTCCAATATCCCCTGTCATGAAGACTATAATAAATTATGAATGAAAGTTTTACTCTCAAATATTATACAGTATATACATGGATTAAAACATGACTATTAAGACACATAATAAAAGTTCATATTTTAATCTATCAGAAAAAATAATAAAATAAAAAAATACCGATATGTGATTGCAAATTTAATAATCTAAATAAACTTCCTCATACATTTATACAGGTGTCCTGAAGTAGGAAATAGAAATTACTTTTAAGATTTGTGACTTGTTTTAAAATCATCTCCTTACTTTAGTATAACCTTAGATTTAAGGAAATGTGGCAAATATATGTCTGAAAACTCCCAAATACTCTTCCCTCAGTTTCCACGGTTAATAACATTTTATATTAGTATGTACTATTCACCAAGGATGAAAACAACAGACATGCTTGTATACACAGAAAAAAATTCATGAGGCCTCCATTCTAGACAAATACTACAGGTAGCTAAAGATTGCTGAAAGTGGGGAAAATAGTCTTCCCCAGGAAAATTTATACTAATTAGTTATCCAATAGCAAATGCTCAGCCCTGAAAACATACATACAAGTAAAATTATATAGAGTGATATTATGTTTATGTATTTAATGATGCACGTGCATCAAGAATTAAAGGAAAATGGGCTAATAATTTCTAAATGATAAAAACTGCATATGAGGGTTTGGAAAGTGGAAATGGAAGGTGGACATAATATAATTATAATCTCAACTTTTTTTTACAATGAATACATTATATTTGACCAAAGTAAATGCTGTTCCAGGTTCCTTGCTTTTTACAAAGGTACTACTTAAATTCTAGGGCCCTATCAGAACGCTGACTGCAGTCGTCTCAGAGTCTTGGTAGGACAGCATACTACTATCCTAGAGTTGTACTGGGACACTACACTATAGTCATAAATAGTTGTGGTTTGAAGGGTTTCTCTTATTTTCATTGAGTGAGGACTTTGGTGATTTTAAGAAATGCTGTTCAGGTTTTATAGAATCCTGTTTCGCTTTTATAGAATGTTCCTTGGATGAAATTGTCTGACATTTTCCTCATTATTAGACTTAGGATTTTGGCAAGGAAAACTACAGGGGTCAAGTGTCAGTCTTACCACATCCTATTAAGTGGACCAGCAATGAAAGTGACTTTAGTGCTATTGATGTTGTGATATTGGCAGCCTCATAGAGGTAGTGTTTGTTACTCTTCTCCCTCCAATTTCTCACTGTATTCAGTATGCTCTGTGAGTAAAAAATATAAAAGTGTATCTTTGTTATTTGAGTCAAAAAGCTATATTTACATTACTTGAACTCACTAAAATACTATTTAATTCTAACTAGCACTAGCATATTTATTCAATAGTTTATTGATCATGCTGTATTACCCTCCTATATTCCATTGTTTATTCTGTTCCTAAACATGACTCGGCATTGGCTCATCTATCACTTTGAAACACCTACTATGTGAGTGCCCATGTGTATATGTGTACAGATCTAAGAACCTCTTAAAATTCTTGTTACACAAAATAATAAAAAAAAACATGTTTTATATTTCCCACCATACTATTTTAACTTCTTGAAGACCTGTGTTATTATGCTTCTTGATAACAGCATAAGTAAAACTTGAGCTCAAATGTAATTATATATTGCTTCTGGATAGGTCTTCCTCTTAACCCTCTCAACCAATAAAGAGCATTCCCATTGATGCTAACCATTTGTATGTGCGTGCGTGTGTGTGTGCGTGCGTGTGTGTGTGTGTGTGTGTGTGTGTTATACATACTATTTCTGTTTGTGTTATATACATGTAGTTCACACTGATGGTATGCGAATTTGTTTGCTTTCATTTTCAAGTTCATACAAACTAGTGCCATTTTTGAAGACAGAGGCTCAATTAGGGAATTGTCTCCATCAGACTGACTTAAGAACATGTCTGTAGGGCAGTTTCTTGATTAATGAAAGATGTGAGAGGTAAGAGGACTCAGCACTGAGGGTGTCTCCCAAGAGTAGGTTGTTCTGGGTTGTACAAAAAAGCAAACTGAGCAAACTATAAAAAGCAAGTCTGTAAAAAAATTGTCCCAACATGGTCTCTACTTCAGCTCGTGCCTTGAATTCCTACCCTGACTTCACTCAGTTACCAATTGTCATTAGGACATATAAACAAAATAAACTCTTTTCTTCTCTAAGTTTCGTTTCACCATGGTACTTTATTATAACAATAGAAAGCAAACTATAACATTTACTATGCCCAACCCTAAACCAACACCATATAGATCATTAAAGCCTGTTCTTACTGTGATCTACCATAAGAAAGTTCCTTTGAAAGTACATGAAAAGGTTATAGTTCAAAAATGAAGTTATTCATACTATACATTTTGCTTTTAGTAGTATGCACTAAATAAATAGCTCCCTCAAATATTAAAATATTTTTTAAAAAATCAATATTCAAGATAACACAGATTGGTCAGTGATTAAGATTGCTCAGTATTTAAGGGCCTGGATGGCTTTTCAGAGAACCTGGGATTGATTTCCAGCACCCACATATAGCCACTTGTATTTCTAGGCTCAGGAGTTCTTTTCCTTCCATGGTCATAAAGGATACACATGCTGCACAAATATACATGTAGGAAAACATATGCACAAAATAATACAATTATATTTTAAAAGAAATCAATTCTCAAGAAAATATGGATACTTGTATTTTATCAATTAGAATATCTTTTTATCCTTGACATTAGAATGTGAAAATATTTCTTCCTTCCCTTTATTCCCTCCAAACTTTCAGATGTACCCCTGCCATTTTTCTTTAAAATAATGGCCTCTTTTATTACTAAATGTTCTTGAGTGCACATGAATGTGTGTGTGCGTTTGAGAGAGTGTGGGGGGTGTGTGTATGTGTGTGCATATGTATGTGTATCTGATTTCCTAAATATAACCTCCACAGTACATAGAATGTTACCTGTATGCTTATTTCCAGTCCATGGAATGTTACCTATATGTTTATTTCCAGCACATGGAATGTTACCTGTGTGTTTATTTTCAGGGCTAAATTAGTGTGTAATTCCCTAGACAGGACCACCTCTCCTACTCCCAACTTCCCTAACTTACCTATAGTTTATTGTATAGGGTTGAGGCCTTATTTAAAAAAATGATGAAGGGTGAGGGCTACACTTATCTATTGGTGTAAGCACAGAAGACAATAAGAATGTTTAAAAAAAAAAAAAACCAAAAAACAGTTCCCTGCACCCAAATCCCATGGGAGGGAGAGCTAGACCTTCAGAGGGGCAGACATGCCTGGTAAACCAGAGGAGACTACTCTCTACCCACATTTCTGACTCCAGAGCAAAACACCTAACGCTATTTGGGCCCCTGGTGTGCAGGGACCCAGAAGTAAGGGCAGTCCGTTCTGGTTGCTCCCGTCACAGAGCCTGAAAACCAGCCAGAAAGAGTGAATTCAGGCCCAAGAACAGAGGAAAGACCAACATTTCTGCTCCAAGTGACCTGCATGGTGGACTCAGGACACACAAAGGCAAAATTCCTCTGGGACCAGACACTTCCAGTTTCTAGCTGGCACCCAAACCTCATGGATCCAAGCCCACAGCTCCCTGCTCCTAAACCCCATGGGAGAGAGAGCTCATCACCCAGACCTGTGGGCAATCCTGAGACTGAAGGGCAGAAGAGATCTCCAGTACTGCCCACCCCTGCCCACATCCCTGGCCCAAGAGGAAACTGTATAGGGTCTCTGGGAACAGGAAGATAGGGGCAGTCAAGCTACAGGAGTCTTGCAGTCCAGACTGTACCCGGATCTGAAAGACCCAGTCAAACATCCCCCTGCACCCAAATCCCATGGGAAGGAGAGCTAGACCTTCTGAGGGGCAGACATGCCTGGGAAACCAGAGGAGACTACACTTTGCCACCATTTCTGACTCAAGAGGAAAATACCTAGTGACATCAGGGCCCCCTGCGAATAAGACCAAAAGTAGGGGCAGGCCCTTCTGGTTGCTGTCCTCATGGAGAGCTGAAGCCTATCCCCGAGAAGTGACTTCAGACCTGAGACGAGAGGTCAGACCAACTTATCTACTCCAAGTGACCTGCCTGGTGGACTCAGTATACACGCCCACAGTAACAGCTGACAGCCAGTCGACAGGAACCACTACATGCCTGAAAGTAGAACAACACTCTGTTCCCATAACTGGATGAAAGAAAAGAGAAAAACAGATCTACAGCACTCCTGACACACAGGCCTATAGGACAGTCAAGCCACTGTCAGAAATAGCAGAACCAGGTAACACAACACCAAAGATAACCTAATGGCAAGAGGCAAATGCAGGAAACCAAGCAACAGAAACCAAGAATACATGGCATCATCAGAGCCCAATTCTCCCACCAAAGCAAACACTGAATATCCAAACACACCAGAAAAGCAAGATCGAGATTTAAAATCACATTTGATCATAATGATGGAGGACTTTAAGAAAGACATGAAGAACTCCCTTCCCTTAGAGAAATGCAGGAAAACACAAGTAAACAAGTAGAAGCCCTTAGAGAGGAAAGACAAAAATCCCTGAAAGGATTACAGGAAAATACAATCAAACAGGTGAAGCAATTGAAAATGGAAATAGAAACATTAAAGAAAGCATAAAGAAGGACAACCCTGGATATAGAAAACCAAAGGAAGAGACAAGGAGACATAGATACAAGCATCACCAAAAGAAAAAAAGAGATAGAAGAGAGAATCTCAGCAGCAGAAGATTCCATAGAAATAATTGATACAACTGTCAAAGATAATGAACAACAGAAAAAGCTACTGGCCCAAAATATACAGGAAATCCAGGACACAATGAGAAGATCAAACCTAAGGATAATAGGTATTGAATAGAGTGAAGACTCCCAGCTCAAAGGACCAGTAAATACCTTCAACAAAATCATAGAAGAAAACTTCCCTAACCTAAGGAAAGAAATGCCCATAAATGTACAAGTAGCCTACAGAACCCCAAATAGATTGGAACAGAAAAGAAACTCCTCCCGTCACATAATAGTTAAAACACCAAATGCACAAAACAAAGAAAGAATATTAAAAGCAGTAAGGGGAAAAGGTCAAGTAACATATAAAGGCAGACCTATCAGAATCACACCAGACTTCTCACCAGAGACAATGAAAGCCAGAAGATCCTGGACAGATGTCATACAGACCTTAAAAGAACACAAATGCCAGCCCATGTTACTGTATCCTGCAAAACTCTCAACTAACATAGATGGAGAAACCAAAATATTCCATGACAAAACCAAATTTACATAATATTTTTCTGTAAATCCAGCCCTACAAAGGTTAATAAACGGTAAAGCCCAAACAAGGAGGCAAGCTACACCCTAGAAAAAGCAAGAAACTAATCATTTTGTAATAAAACAAAGAGAAGACAAGCACACAAACATAATCTTAACACCAAATATGAAGATAATAGGAAGCAACAATCACTATTCCTTAATATCTCTCAAAATCAATGGATTCAATTACCCAATTAAAAAATACAGATTAACAAACTGAATACATAATGAGGACCCAGCATTTTTCTGTCTACAGGAAACACACCTCAAAAACAAAAACAGACACTACCTCAGAGTTAAAGGCTGGAAAACAACTTTCCAATCGAATGGTCTGAAGAAGCAAACTGAATTAGCCATTCTAATATCAAATAAAATCGATATTCAACCAAAAGTCATCAAAAAAGATAAGGAAGGACACTTCATATTCATCAAAGGAAAAATCGACCAAGATGAGTTCTCAATCCTAAATATCTATGACCAAATACAAGGGCTCAGACATACATAAAAGAAACGTTACGAAAGCTCAAAGAACGAATTGTACCTCACACAATACTAGTAGGAGATTTTAACATCCCACTCTCATAAATGGACAGATCATGGAAACAGAAACTAAACAGAGACATAGACAGACTAACAGAAGTTTTGAAACAATTGGAAATAACAGATATTTATAGAACATTCTATCTTAAAACAAATGGACATACCTTCTTCTCACTACTTCATGGTACTTTCTGCAAAATTGACTATATAATCGGACACAAAATAGGCCTAAACAGTTACAGAAAGATAGAAATAATCGCATGCATCCTATCCGACAACCACCGTTCTAAAGCTCGTCTTCAACAAAAGTAAGAAAAGAACGCCCACACATATATGGAAGTTAAACAATGCTCTACTCAGTGATAACCTGGTCAAGGAAGAAATAAAGAAATTAAAGACTTCTTAGAATTTAATGAAAATGAAGGTACAACAAACCCAAACTCATGGGACACAATGAATGCTGTGCTAAGAGGAAAACTCATAGCTCTGAGTGCCTGCGGAAAGAAACAGGAGAGAGCATATATCAGCAGCTTGACTGCACACCTAAAAGCTCTAGAACAAAAAGAAGCAAATACACCCAGGAGGAGTAGAAGGCAGGAAATAATCAAACTCAGAGCTAAAATCAACCAAGTAGAAATAAAAAGACTATACAAAGCACAACAGAACCAAAAGCTGTTTTGTTGAGAAAATCAACAAGATAGATAAACCCTTAGCTAGACTAACCAGAGGACACAGAGAGTGTGTACAAATTAACAAAATCAGAAATGAAAAGGGAGACATAATTACAGAATCAGAGGAAATTCAAAAAATCATCAGATCCTACTCTAAAAGCCTGTATTTAACAAAACTTGAAAATCTGCAGGAAATGGTATCGAGACATAGACAGACTAACAGAAGTTTTGAAACAATTGGAAATAACAGATATTTATAGAACATTCTATCTTAAAACAAATGGACATACCTTCTTCTCACTACTTCATGGTACTTTCTGCAAAATTGACTATATAATCGGACACAAATTAGGCCTAAACAGTTACAGAAAGATAGAAATAATCGCATGCATCCTATCAGACAACCACCGTTCTAAAGCTGGCAGGTACTGAAGTTAAATCAGGAACAGATAAACCATTTAAACAACCACATGACTCCTAAAGAAATAGAAGCAGTCATTATAAGTCTCCCAACCAAAAAAGAGCTGAGGTTCAGATGGGTTCAGTGCAGAAACTATCAGAACTTCATAGAAGACCTCATAACAACACTATCCAAACAATTCCTCAAAATTGAAACAGAGAGAGCACTTCCAAAATCCTTCAACGAAAGCTCAGTTACTCTTATATCTAAACCACACAAAGACCCTACAAAGAAAGAGAACTTCTGACCAATTTCCCTTATGAATATCAATGCAAAAATACTCAATAAAATTCTTGCAACCGAATCAAAACAATCATCTACCATGATCAAGTAGACTTCATCCCAGGAATGCAAGTATGGTTTAATATATGGAAAACCATAATTTAAACCATATCACCATAATGCAATATATAAACAAACCGAAAGAACAAAACCACATGATCATTTCATTAGAGAAAACATTTGACAAAATTCAACACCCCTTCTGATAAAAGTCATGGAAAGAACAGGAATTCAAGGCCTATACCTAAACATAACAAAAGCCATATGTATCAAACCGGTAGCTAATATTAAACTAAGTGGAGAGAAAATTGAAGCAATACCACTAAAATCAGGCCTAGAAAAAATCTAAACACTCTTTCCCTGCTTATTCAATGTAGTTCTCGATGTCCTAGACAGAGCAATAAGACAACAAAGAGAGATCAAAGGCATACAGATTGGAAAAGAAGAATTCAAAATATCACTCTTTGCAGATGATATGATAGTATATTTAAGTGATCCCAAAAGTTCCACCAGAGAACTACTAAACCTGATCAACACCTTCAGCAAAGTGGCTGGGTATAAAATTAACTCAAATAAATCAGTACTTCCTCTACACAAAAGAGAAACAAGCTGAGAAAGAAATTATGGAAACGACACCCTTCTTAATAGTCCCAAATAATATACAATCCCTCAAAGTGACATTAACCAAGTGAGTGAAAGATCTGTATGATAAGAACTTCAAGCCTCTGAGGAAAAAATTGAAGATCTCAGAAGATGGAAAGATCTCCCATGCTCATGGATTTGCAGGATTAATATAGTAAAAATGGCCATTTTACCAAAAGAGATCTACAGATTCAGTGCAATCCACTTCAACTTTCCAATCCAATTCTTCATTGAGTTAGACAGAACAATTTGCAAATTCATCTGGAATAACAAATAACCCATGATAGCTAAAACTATCCTCAACAATAAAAGGACTTCTGGGGGAATCACTATCCCTGAACTCACGCAGTATTACAGAGAAATAGTGATTAAAAACTGTGTGGTAGTCCAATGGAATAGAATTGAAGACCCAGAAATGAACCCACATACCTATGGTCACTTTATTTTTGACAATGGAGCCAAAACCATCCAAAGGAATAAGGGTAGCATTTTCAGCAATTGGTGCTGGTTCAACTGGAGGTCAGCATATAGAAGAATGCAGATCGATCCATGCTTATCACCCTGTAAAAAGCTTAAGTCCAAGTGGATCAAGGACCTTCACATCAAACCAGAAACACTCAAACTAATAGAAGAAAAAGTGGGCAAGCATCTGGAACACATGGGCACTGGAGAAAATTTCCTGAACACAACACCAATGGCTATGCTCTAAGATCAAGAATCAACAAATGGGATCTCATAAAACTACAAAGCTTCTTTAGGCAAAGGACACTGTTGTTAGGACAAAAGGGAAAGGAACAGGTCGGGAAAAGATCTTTATGAATCCTACAACTGATGGAGGGCTCAGATCCAAAATATAGAAAGAACTCATGAAGTTAGACTGCTGGGAGACGAATAACACTATTAAAAATGGGGTTCAGAGATAAACAAAGAATTCACATTTGAGGAATGACGAATGGTTGAGAAGCACCTAAAGAAATGTTCAACATCTTTAGTCATAAGGGAAATGCAAATAAAAACAACCTTGAGATTCAACCTCACAAAAATCAGAATGGCTAAGATCTAAAACTCCAGCAACAGCAGATGCCTGCAAAGATGTGGAAAAAGAGGACCACTCATCCATTGTTGTTGGGTTGCAGACTGGTACAACCATTCTGGAAATAAGTCTGTAGGTTCCTCCGAAAATTGGACATTGTATTACCTGAGGACCCAGCTATACCTCTCTTGGGCATATACCCAAAAGATGCCCCAACATATAACAAAGACACATGCTCCACTATGGTCATAGCAGCCTTATTTATAATAGCAAGAAGCTGGAAAGAACCTAGATGCCCTTCAACAGAGGAATGGATACAAAAAATGTGGTACATCTACACAATGGAATACTACTCAGCTGTCAAAAATAATGACTTTATGAAATTCATAGGCAAATGGATGGAACTGGAAAATTTCATTCTGAGTGAGGTAATCCAATCACAGAAAAACATACATGGTATGTACTCATTGATAAATGGATATTAGCCCAAATGCCCGAATTACCCTAGATGCACAGAAGACATGAAACTCAAGAAGGATGACCAAAATGCAAATGCTTCACTCCTTCTTTAAAAGGGGAACAAGAATACCCTTAGGAGGGGTTAGGGAATCAAAGTTTAGAATAGAGGATGAAGGAACACCCATTCAGAGCCTTCCCCACTTGTGGCCCATACATATACAGCCACCAAACTAGATAAGATGGATGAAGCAAAGAAGTGCAGGCTGACAAGAACCGGATGTAGATCTCTCCTGATTGACACAGTCAGAATATGGCAAATACATAGGCGAACACCAGCAGCAAACCATGGAACTGAAAATGGTACCAGTGTTGAAGGATTCAGAGAAAGAACTGAGGTGGGAGAGATACCTTACTGCCTGGTCGGGTGGGCACTCCTGAGGCTGCAGAGCGGAAGAGACCACCAACACTGCCCACCCCTGCCCACATCCCTGACCCAAGAGGAAACTGTACAAGGCCTCTGGGTTCCTGTGGGGGAGGGCCCAGGAGCAGCAGGAGCCCTGCCTGAGACACCGCCGGATCCTGAAGGAAACAGACCGGGTAGACAGTTCTCTGCACCCAAATCCCGTGGGAGGGAGAGCTAGACCTTCAGAGAGGCAGACACGCCTCACGAAACCAGAAGAGACTGCTCTCTACACATTGCTGATTCAGAGGAAAACACGGAGGCCATCTGGAACCCTGGTGCGGAGGCTCCCGGAAGAGGCGGCACAGATCTTCCCGGTCGCTGCCACCTGGAGAGCCAGTGGGCAGAACCCCTTGAAGCCCGAACTCGAGCCTCGGGGCCACAGGTAAGACTAACTTATCTGCTGCAAGTGACTTGCCTGGTGAACTCAAGGCACAGGTCCACAGGAACAGCTGAAGACCTGTAGAAAGGAAAAGCTACACGCCCGAAAGCAGAACACTCTGTCCCCATAACTGACTGAAAGAGAGGAAAACAGGTCTACAGCACTCCTGACACACAGGCCTATAGGACAGTTTAGCCACTGTCAGAAATAGCAGAACAAAGTAACACTAGAGATAATTTGATGGCGAGAGGCAAGCGCAGGAACCCAAGCAACAGAAACCAAGACTACATGGCACCATCGGAGCCCAATTCTCCCATCAAAACAAACATGGAATATCCAAACACACCAGAAAAGCAAGATCTAGATTCAAAATCATATTTGATCATGATGCTGGAGAACTTCAAGAAAGACATGATGAACTCCCTTAGAGAACAAGTAGAAGCCTACAGAGAGGAATCGCAAAAATGCATGAAAGAATTCCAGGAAAACATAAATAAACAAGTAGAAGCCCATACAGAGGAGACACAAAAAACCCTGAAAGAATTAAAGGAAAACACAATCAAACAGTGGAAGGAATTAAAAATGGAAATAGAAGCAATCAAGAAAGAACACATGGAAACAACCCTGGATATAGAAAACCAAAAGAAGAGACAAGGAGCTGTAGATACAAGCTTTACCAACAGAATACAAGAGATGGAAGAGAGAATCTCAGGAGCAGAAGATTCCATAGAAATCATTGACTCAACTGTCAAAGATAATGTAAAGCGGAAAAAGCTACTGGTCCAAAACATACAGGAAATCCAGGACTCAATGAGAAGATCAAACCTAAGGATAATAGGTATAGAAGAGAGTGAAGACTCCCAGCTCAAAGGACCAGTACATATCTTCAACAAAATCATAGAAGAAAACTTCCTAACCTAAAAAAAGAGATACCCATAGGCATACAAGAAGCCTACAGAACTCCAAATAGATTAAACCAGAAAAAAACACCTCCGTCACATAATAGTCAAAACACCAAACGCACAAAATAAGGAAAGAATATTAAAAAGCAGTAGGGGAAAAGGTCAAGTAACATATAAAGGCAGACCTATCAGAATCACACCAGACTTTTACTTTAGAAACTATGAAGGCCAGAAGATCCTGGACTGATGTCATACAACCCTAAGAGAACACAAATGCCAGCCCAGGCTACTGTATCCTGCAAAACTCTCAATTAACATAGATGGAGAAACCAAGATATTCCATGACAAAACCAAATTTACACAATATCTTTCTACAAATCCAGCACTACAAGGATAATAAATGGTAAAGCCCAACATAAGGAGGCAAGCTATACCCAAGAAGAGGCAAAAAACTAATCGTTTTGGCAACAAAACAAAGAGAAGAAAAAGCACACAAACATAACACATCCGTATGAATACAACAGGAAGCAATAATCACTATTCCTTAATATCTCTCAACATCAATGGCCTCAACTCCCCAATAAAAAGACATAGATTAACAAACTGGATACGCAACGAGGACCCTGCATTCTGCTGCCTACAGGAAACACACCTCAGAGACAAAGACAGACACTACCTCAGAGTGAAAGGCTGGAAAACAACTTTCCAGGCAAATGGTCGGAAGAAGCAAGCTGGAGTAGCCATTCTAATATCAAATAAAGTCAATTTTCAACTAAAAGTCATCAAAAAAGATAAGGAAGGACACTTTATATTTATCAAAGGAAAAATCCACCAAGATGAACTCTCAATCCTAAATATCTATGCCCCAAATACAAGGGCACCTACATACGTAAAAGAAACCTTACTAAAGCTCAAAACACACATTGCACCTCACACAATAATAGTAGGAGACTTCAACACCCCACTCTCATCAATGGACAGATCATGGAAACAGAAATTAAACAGAGACGTAGACAGACTAAGAGAAGTCATGAGCCAAATGGACTTAACGGATATTTATAGAACGTTCTACCCTAATGCAAAAGGATATACCTTCTTCTCAGCTCCTCATGGTACTTTCTCCAAAATTGACCATATAATTGGTCAAAAAACTGGCCTCAACAGGTACAGAAAGATAGAAATAATCCCATGCGTGCTATCGGACCACCACGGCCTAAAGCTGGTCTTCAATAACAATAAGGGAAGAATGCCCACATATACGTAGAAATTGAACAATGCTCTACTCAATGATAACCTGGTCAAGGAAGAAATAAAGAAAGAAATTAAAAACTTTTTAGAATTTAATGAAAATGAAGGTACAACATACCCAAACTTATGGGACACGATGAAAGCTGTGCTAAGAGGAAAACTCATAGCGCTGAGTGCCTGCAGAAAGAAACAGGAAAGAGCATATGTCAGCAGCTTGACAGCACACCTAAAAAAAAGCTCTAGAACAAAAAGAAGCAAATACACCCAGGAGGAGTAGAAGGCAGGAAATAATCAAACTCAGAGCTGAAATCAACCAAGTAGAAACAAAAAGGACCATAGAAAGAATCAACAGAACCAAAAGTTGGTTCTTTGAGAAAATCAACAAGATAGATAAACCCTTAGCCAGACTAACGAGAGGACACAGAGAGTGTGTCCAAATTAACAAAATCAGAAATGAAAAGGGAGACATAACTACAGATTCAGAGGAAATTCAAAATATCATCAGATCTTACTATAAAAAGCCTATACTCAACAAAACTTGAAAATCTGCAGGAAATGGACAATTTCCTAGACAGATACCAGGTACCCGAAGTTAAATCAGGAACAGATAAACCAGTTAAACAACCCCATAACTCCTAAGGAAATAGAAGCAGTCATTAAAGGTCTCCCAACCAAAAAGAGCCCAGGTCCAGACGGGTTTAGTGCAGAATTCTATCAGACCTTCATAGAAGACCTCATACCAATATTATCCAAACTATTCCACAAAATTGAAACAAATGGAGCACTACCGAACTCCTTCTAAGAAGCCACAATTACTCTTATACCTAAACCACACAAAGACCCAACAAAGAAAGAGAACTTCAGACCAATTTCCCTTATGAACATCGATGCAAAAATACTCAACAAAATTCTGGCAAACCGAATCCAAGAGCACATCAAAACAATCATCCACCATGATCAAGTAGGCTTCATCCCAGGCATGCAGGGATGGTTTAATATCTGGAAAACCATCAACGTGATCCATTATATAAACAAACTGAAAGAACAAAACCACATGATCATTTCATTAGATGCTGAGAAAGCATTTGACAAAATTCAACACCCCTTCATGATAAAAGTCCTGGAAAGAATAGGAATCCAAGGCCCATACCTAAACATAGTAAAAGCCATATACAGCAAACCAGTGGCTAACATTAAACTAAATGGAGAGAAACTTGAAGCAATCCCACTACAATCAGGGACTAGACAAGGCTGCCCACTCTCTCCTACTTATTCAATATAGTTCTTGAAGTTCTAGCCAGAGCAATCAGACAACAAAAAAGGAGGTCAAGGGGATACAGATCGGAAAAGAAGAAGTCAAAATATCACTATTTGCAGATGATATGATAGTATATTTAAAGTGATCCCAAAAGTTCCACCAGAGAACTACTAAAGCTGATAAACAACTTCAGCAAAGTGGCTGGGTATAAAATTAACTCAAATAAATCAGTAGCCTTCCTCTACACAAAAAGAAAACAAGCCGAGAAAGAAATTAGGGAAACGACACCCTTCATAATAGACCCAAATAATATAAAAAGTACCTCGGTGTGACTTTAACCAAGCAAGTAAAAGATTTGTACAACAAGAACTTCAAGACTCTGAAGAAAGAAATTGAAGAAGACCTCAGAAGATGGAAAGATCTCCCATGCTCATGGATTGGCAGGATTAATATAGTAAAAATGGCCATTCTGCCAAAAGCGATCTACAGATTCAATGCAATCCCCATCAAAATACCAATCCAATTCTTCAAAGAGTTAGACAGAACAATTTGCAAATTCATCTGGAATAACAAAAAACCCAGGATAGCTAAAACTATGCTCAACAATAAAAGGACTTCGGGGGGAATCGATATCCCTGAACTCAAGCAGTATTACAGAGCAATTGTGATAAAAACTGCATGGTATTGGTACAGAGACAGACAGATAGACCAATGGAATAGAATTGAAGACCCAGAAATGAACCCACACACCTATGGTCACTTGATTTTTGACAAAGGAGCCAAATCCATCCAATGGAAAAAGATAGCATTTTCAGCAAATGGTGCTGGTTCAACTGGAGGTCAACATGTAGAAAGAATGCAGATCGATCCATGCTTATCACCCTGTACAAAGCTTAAGTCCAAGTGGATCAAGGACCTCCACATCAAACCAGACACACTCAAACTAATAGAAGAAAAACTAGGAAGCATCTGGAACACATGGGCACTGGAAAAAATTTCCTGAACAAAACACCAATGGCTTATGCTCTAAGATCAAGAATCGACAAATGGGATCTCATAAAACTACAAAGCTTCTGTAAGGCAAAGGACACTGTGGTCAGGACAAAGCGGCAACCAACAGATTGGGAAAAGATCTTTACCAATCCTACAACAGATAGAGGCCTTATATCCAAAATATACAAAGAACTCAAAAAGTTAGACCGCGGGGAGACAAATAACCCTATTAAAAATGGGGTTCAGAGCTAAACAAAGAATTCACAGCTGAGGAATGCCGAATGGCTGAGAAACACCTAAAAAAAATGTTCAACATCTTTAGTCATCAGGAAATGCAAATCAAAACAACCCTGAGATTTCACCTCACACCAGTGAGAATGGCTAAGATCAAAAAACTCAGGTGACAGCAGATGCTGGCGAGGATGTGGAGAAAGAGGAACACTCCTCCATTGTTGGTGGGATTGCAGACTGGTACAACCATTCTGGAAATCAGTCTGGAGGTTCCTCAGAAAATTGGACATTGAACTGCCTGAGGATCCAGCTATACCTCTCTTGGGCATATACCCAAAAGATGCCCCAACATATAAAAAGACACGTGCTCCCTATGTTCATCGCAGCCTTATTTATAATAGCCAGAAGCTGGAAAGAACCCAGATGCCCATCAACAGAGGAATGGATACAGAAAATGTGGTACATCTACACAATGGAATATTACTCAGCTATCAAAAACAACGACTTTATGAAATTCGTAGGCAAATGGTTGGAACTGGAAAATATCATTCTGAGTGAGCTAACCCAATCACAGAAAGACATACATGGTATGCACTCACTGATAAGTGGCTATTAGCCCAAATGCTTGAATTACCCTAGTGGCCTAGAACAAATGAAACTCAAGACGGATGATCAAAATGTGAATGCTTCACTCCTTCTTTAAAAGGGGAACAAGAATACCCTAGGCAGGGAAGAGAGAGGCAAAGATTAAAACAGAGACTGAAGGAACACCCATTCAGAGCCTGCCCCACATGTGGCCCATACATATAGAGCCACCCAATTAGACAAGATGGATGAAGCAAAGAAGTGCAGACCGACAGGAGCCGGATGTAGATCGAACCTGAGAGACACAGCCAGAATACAGCAAATACAGAGGCGAATGCCAGCAGCAAACCACTGAACTGAGAACGGGACCCCCGTTGAAGGAATCAGAGAATGAACTGGAAGAGCTTGAAGGGGCTTGAGACTCCATATGTACAACAATGCCAAGCAACCAGAGCTTCCAGGGACTAAGCCACTACCTAAAGACTATACATGGACTGACCCTGGACTCTGACCTCATAGGTAGCAATGAATATCCTAGTAAGAGCACCAGTGGAAGGAGAAGCCCTGGGTCCCTGAAGACTGAACCCCCAGTGAACTAGACTGTCGGGGGGGCGGCAATGGGGGAGGGTGGGGAGGGAACACCCATAAGGAAGGGGGGGAGGGAAGGGATGTTTGCCAAATGTACATAAGAAATACTCAAATTAAAAAAAAAAAAAAAATAAAAAAAAAAAAAAGAAAAAAAAAAAAAAAAAAAAAAAAAAAAAAGGGAGGGGAAAAAAAAAAAAAAAAATCAATAAAAGTTGGGTGGGGGGTTTGTTGCCCAAAAACCCTTCCATAAAAAATAAAAAAAAGAAACCCCAGAAAAAAAAAAAAAAAAAAAAAAAGAACTGAAAGAGCTGAAGGGACTTGGGACCCCATATGAACAACAATGCCAACCAACCAGAGCTTCCAAGGACTAAGCAACTACCCAAATACTATACGTGGACTGACCCTGGGCTCCAATCGCATAGATAGCAATGATCAGCCTAGTAGTGGCACCAGTGCAAGGGGAAGCCCATGGTCCTGCCAAGGCTGGACCCCCAGTAAATGGGATTCTTGGGGTGGGCAGTAATGAGATGAGGATGGTGAGGGGAACATTCATATAGAAAGGGAGTGAGAGAGGTTAGGGTGATGTTGACCTGGAAACCCTGAAAGAGAATAATATTTGATATGTAAATAAGAAATACCCAATTTAATAAAGATAGGGAAAAAACCAATGTTTAAAAAGGACACAAGAAATTATAGTATTAACTCTTTACCTTTAAAAGCCTACAATGCTTGTAATTCCATGTATTCCATACCTATACAGCTTTAAAGAACTTGCCTCATGTGGGCTAAGGGTCCTCCTTCCAAGAGCCAAAGACCATCTATCAGAAACACAATCCTAAGCCTAAGAAGCCATGTTTCCACTTTGTTTGTTTCAACTTTGTTCAGCCTTGAATTTGATTATCCCCTGCCATCTACTCCTCTTGGGTGAATTTGCTTCTTTTTGTTCTAGAGCTTTCATGTATGCTGTCAAGCTGCTAGTGTATGCTCTCTCCAGTTTCTCTTTGGAGGCACTCAGAGGTAGGAGTTTCTTCTTAGCACTGTTTCAATTGTATCCCAATAGTTTGGATATGTTGTCATTTCTTTGACTACTGTGTCAAGATTTTCTATAGTATCTTCTGCCCCTGAGATTCTCTTTTTAACCTCTCAAATTCTGTTGGTGATGCTTGTGTCTATGAATCCTGATATCTATCTCCAGGGTTGTTTCCCTTTGTGATTTCTTTATTGTTTCTATTTCCAGTTTTAGATCCTGGATGGTTTTATTCAATTCCTTAACCTGTTTTGTCACATTTTCCTATAATTCTTTAAGAGATTTTGTGTTTTGCCTTTAAGGGCTTCTATGTGTTTAGCTGTGTTGTCCTTTATTTCTTTTTTTTTTTCTTTTTTTCTATATTAACTTGAGTATTCTTATTTACATTTCGATTGTTATTCCCTTTCCTGGTTTCCAGGCCAACATCCCCCTAACCCCTCCCCATCCCCTTCTATATGGGTGTTCCCCTCCCCATCCTCTCCCAATTACCGCCCTCCCCCACAACAATCACATTCACTGGGGCTTCAGTCTTAGCAGGACCAAGGGCTTCCCCTTCCCCTGGTGCTCTTACTAGGCTATTCATTGCTACCTATGAGGTTGGAGCCCAGGGGCAGTCCATGTATAGTCTTTTGGTAGTTGCTTAGTCCCTGGAAGCTCTGGTTGCTTGGCATTGTTGTTCATATGGGGTCTCAAGCCCCTTCAAGCTCTTCCAGTCCTTTCTCTGATTCCTTCAACGGGGGTCCCGTTCCCAGTTCAGTGGTTTGCTGCTGGCATTCGCCTCTGTATTTGCTGTATTCTGGCTGTGTAGAGATCAGTAGAGATCTACATCTGGTTCCTGTCAGCCTGCACCTTTTTGCTTCATCCATCTTGTTTAATTCGGTGGCTGTATATTGTCCTTTATTTCTTTAAGGGAGTTATTTATGTCCTTCTTAAGGTCCTCTATCATCATCATGAGATGTGATTTTAAATCTGAATCCTGCTTTTTCTGTATTTTTGTGGTGGGAGAACTGGGTTCTAATGTTACCATGTAGTCTTGATTTATGTTGCTTAGGTTCTTGCTTTTGTCTCTTGCCATCTGGTTATCTCTGATATTAGTTGGTCTTGCTGTCTCTGACTGGAGCTTGTCCCTCCTGAGAGTCTGTGATCCTATGATACTGTGATTTTTAGGAAGGAGAGTGCTCTTGGCACACTGCTTCCTACAGGCAGGTTTTGTGTTCGAGGGCTGTGGGACGGCCCAAGCTCCAGGCACCGATGGAGACCAGAAGTTTGCATTCTTATATTTTGAGAAATTATATATTTTCAAACTCACATTTTTAGTGTTCTTTTCCACAGCCTTTGACAGGTCCAGCAATGCAGCCACTTACTGCTGATCTCAGTTAGCCTCAAACAGTGCAAGTTAACTCCTTATAACTGAAAATACCATGAAAGTTAACTGACTATTCCCTCCCTAAGAACTCGATTTCATGGTAGTCAAAGAGGAGAGAAACCACCAACAGTCCTATCCAGCAATGATGTCTCTGAACCACATCAACTAGCAACAAGCAAGCCTAAGAATATTGCATGCATACCTGGGCAGTAACAACCAGCTCTCTGATTAGATTAAGACATGATCAACAGGAAGGAATCCATGTCTGGTACTCATAAGCTGGCTAACTACTCAGTGTTAGTGACATCATGATTATCCGAGGACACTCTGCTACCGCTAATTTATTAAACCAGCAACAGTCTGTAAACATTTTCCTTGTTAGTTAAAATTATCTTTAAAGTTATTTTACCAAAGTAAAGGCATATATGTCTATTAGTTTTCTCTCCCTATCTTACTTTATGGTTAAAAATAACTTCTGAACTCAAGAAAAATAATTAGTTCACTCTAGTGTAACTAATAATATAGCTATTCTGTTTAAAACATGTCTAATTTTCCTTCAATTTTTAATAATGTCCTGGTGGGTATGTTATTGAGTTTTCAGTGCACCATAATGATTCCCATGTGTTGCCTGTTTTAAAAATATAAATAGATAAATGTTTTTAAGTCTCTCAAATTATGGACACACTAATATTTTGTGTGCATAAATACACACAAATTAAAATATAGCTAAAATATATAGCATATGAAATGAATGACACTGTGAAAAATACATTTTTCAAAGTTACTGCTTACTTTGAAATAAGCAAATATTTCACATTTACTATTTACACATATGAAATGAAATTTGTACTCATGTTTTCAAAATCCTACAGTTTGTTAAGAAACTAGTCTTTGAACAATTATGGAATATATGTTACATTAGCTGAAGGAGCCAGATCATTTTCAAAATATATACTACTTCAAATGGGGGAAAGCAGCACTTTCTGGGAATATTCTGGACAGTTTTACTAGGAAGCTTGACTTACTCAGCAGACTTTGCTTATATATCAGAAATTACACTAAATTTTTGCGATCTTAAGAGGATTGAGACATTTCTGATATCCAATAGCTTAGTGTAGTTTAGGTTGTCACATGTCTGACTTTGATAGGTTGATAGATCAGAGGATAGAAATATAAAGAAATCAGAAGTACTTGCAGTAGTTTGGATACCTGATTCCCTAGTAATAACCAGAAAACAGTAAGTAGATCAATCTACTTGCCATCAGAAATACAAAAATATAAAAGATGTACAAATTTTTACCTAACATGAGGTTCCACATAAAAAGAAAGATAGAACTTGAGTTGTGTGCCTTAGTTACTTTTCTATTACTGTAATAAAAGACCATAACAAAGACAGCTTACAGAACAAAGAGTATTTGAATTTATGTTTCCAGAGGGTTAAGTCCATGCTGAAGGAGCAGAAGTGGCGGACTTAGAACAGCAAACTAGAATCTTAACCTCAACCTAAGCAGGAATCCAAGGAAATAAACTGGAAATAGTCCATGGCTTCTGAAACATCATATCCTGCCTCCAGTGATAAACTTCCTTCAGCAAGCGTGTACCCCCTAAGAATCCCCAAACAACACTACTATACTCAAACGTCTGAGTTGGGGGTCGGAGGGAAAATATAGGGAGAATTATTTAGAGTAGAGATATGTGTGTAAAATATGTTGATTAAATATATACTCTGTTCTATAGAAAAGTATAAAATATATCTGAATATTAAAATAAAGTCAGTGATATACACAGTAAAGATACTACTGAATGTCCTCCTGAAATCTTAACAGAAAATCGTTGTCTTTTATATAAAGAATGGTACTTGGGCAGGTTGGATACAAGTTAATATTGCTTTAAAATACTGAGACACGAAGTAATGAATATGAATATAAAATCAATATATGTGGTAAATATCAAAAGAATTTACTGAGTCAGATATAACTCAGAGGTTTGAATATTAATTAAAAATTTAGCAATGCAAAATCTTGGTTAGAAAATTAATTACCAACCTATAGAAGAGGCTTACAGAAAAAGGATGAAAAGGAACATTAAAATGTTCAACTTTATATCCATACATATATTAATTTGGAAATACAGAACAAATACTTTTACAAATAAAGGATAGGGTGGGAAGAATGGAGTTAACAAGCGAAGTTGGATCAGCTACATGGAGATGATGGTTGGTACTGCAAGAAGAGTATGAAAGAGAGGAAAGCAGGGTTATCTGGAGAAAGGATCAAAGATTACCAATTTATACAGCAGGAAAAATAAGTGGAAAGGGAAGGAATCGGAAATCGTCATCTTACTAAGCTTCTTTATTCCATGCTTCTCCAACTGGAAATGACAGAGGAAAAAATGGGAAACATCACAGCATAAAATTATCATTTCTCCCTCTAGAATGTCTAATAATTTCAGGGGGTTATTATTATTAGGTTTTGCGACCTACTGAAATCCATCCCTTAAGAAATAATCATAACTACCTAGGGTC
Source organism: Rattus rattus (assembly GCF_011064425.1). NCBI lineage: Eukaryota > Metazoa > Chordata > Mammalia > Rodentia > Muridae > Rattus > Rattus rattus. The sequence continues at coordinate 62,431,239 of NC_046160.1, forward strand.
ATTTAAGACCACCTGCATCTGGGTCCTCCTTTTCTGTCTTGTCAATTTATCTTATCTAGATGGACGGTTTATATCTTTATTATTTGGCACTGAGTTTATGGTAAGGACCTTCTGTGGGGTGTAAAATTTGCTATGTAAATCTGGAATAAAGCCATTGTTAAATTAGAAGTTTCTGGAGTTTTTGAATTTGTCGGGCATGTTGGAGTGTGGACAGAGTTTGTAGCTAGCACAGAGACAGCCAGGAGAGATAAATTAAGGTCAGCTTCATATGCCCCACCAGTGCCGGAACTAACTCTAGGAAGCAGCATCACAAGGTGCCACGCTGGAATGGCTCCCAGACCATCTGAGTCAGAGTACTTGGGGGCAGCCTGGAGCCGCTGAGATAATTACTGTTAGTTCTATGTGGCCCTACAGTGCCAGAACTAACACCAGTGAATGACCACCTGGGTCAGAGCGTACTAGGGGGCCAGCATGGAGTGGTGATGCAGCTGAGGTGATGGTACCCTGCAGATGACATGTGGCCTTACTGTGCCAGCACTAGCACGGGATAAAAGGTACTGATAGATTTTTTTTTCTTTTTCTTTTTTTCTTTTATTAGATATTTTTTATTTACATTTCAAATGTTATTCCCTTTCCCAGTTTCCTAGACATAAGCCCCCTATCCCATCCCCATCTTCTATAAGGGTGTTACCCTCCCCATCCACCTCCCCTTCTCGCCCCCCTGACATTTCCCTATTTTTAAACATTTACCTCAACACAACCACGCCCCAGTTTATCTTTTGTTCTTTCTTTGCTTGTTTGTTTTATCTAATACTTACAAAGTTGGTCATAAAGTTTAACCTATGAGGAAATATATGTGTATTTAGCTTAATGACACAAAATGTAGATTGAAATAAGCTAGAAACATTACATGTGATGGATGAGTTATCACAAGCTATAGTAAAAATAAGAGAAAATTCAATGTTTTACTTATATAAAAGCAGGTTCTGCCACCAAAGAGCACACACTAAATATACCCCCATCACCAAGGACACCCCTAGATATACCTTGAATGTATTTGAAAATCTCAAATGCTCCAGATTACTGATTTTGGTCACAAAGTCAAAAACACTGAATTTTCACCTATGACAGAAAGATGGGAAAAGCTTCTTGAAGTTGCCCAGTCTTACTCTTTTCTTTGGCTCCTTCTTTTTTGTCTGCCTCTCTTTTTTCCTCATTTTCATTTGTCTTTATATTCAATCTGTTCTTTGTCTATCTAGATTTGAGTGGCATTAGTTTAATAAACTTAAATGCAATCATTTGAATGGCCATGTATTCATTGTCACTCCTGAGTCAGGCGCTGTATTAAGTCACAGATATTTTAAGTGACCAGGATAAGTGCAATCAACTGCCCGCTCCTGAATTCTAGTTCATTATTTGGGAGGTTATCTTTGTACAAATGACATTTCACTCTTGTAGGAACTGGAAGTGGGAAACTCACAGGATATCACTTCAAATCTGAACTACAGGAGTCATCTGTCACACCTAATTGAATTTATTAATCAATTGACTATATAAGAGATACATTTAATGAGGTAAGTGCTGAAATGTCTTGTGATTTAGTGACCATAAACTCAATCAGTCTCATGAAAACCCTTGAGCAACAATGGAGGCTGGACAAACCAGGACACCATCTGAGAGACTGTAGCTTAATGAAGCTCGTGATCAATGCCTAACTGTATGGATAAATGTGACTAAACACGAATGGAGCCATTTCATTATGAATTCGATTGTCTAAAGCCATACTATTCGTGCTTTGCAGTTCTGAAGAAACAACTACTTTTATTCAAGTCACACTATTCTAAATTACCATGTACTGATTATTTCTTAGTTTCTTGCTTTCCACTAAATTATAATAGAATAGTAATGGTAATTACATGGAGAATTATTTTTCTCTTTGTTATTATGCAGGACTCCACAAGGCCATTTTCATGCAAGTCTGCATTGTACTTTGAGAATATCCTCTTGCATGTTCCATCTAACCTAAGCCTCCTCCTATTATCTGCTTTGATCCCCAGATACCTCCACATCTGTTTTCATGTTATGAGAGTATATCTATGTATGGTTATAAAGCAAAACATAATACTTTCTTTTGCTGTGAACAATTTCAATAAAAAATACACAACCTATATGTTTTTCTTACATATTGGTTTATTTTCTCTGATTATTATTTTGTAGGTGTTTTGCCTGCTTGTCTCTCTGTCCCTGCCTGCATGCAGTGTCCTAAGAGGCCAAAAGAGAGGGGTTTGGATCCCTTAGGACTGAGGTTTCAGAGGGCTGTAACCCACCATGTTGGTTCTAAGGAACTAAGCTAGATCTTCAGGAAGAGAATCCACACTCAACATCTGAGCCACCTCTCCTGCCGATCAAGATAGTTTTAGTTTTTCCAATTACTGAAACATTTTTCAAAGAATGGTGGTACTGACTACTCTGTGTTCTTTTCCAGTACTAAGTTGTATTATCTAACAGCTATTACATTTCTATGAAGTAAATGTTATAATAAATTATGGCTCCTGCTCTTATTTTTACAACAACCAAAGAAGGGAAGATACTTTATTCAATGTCTAGAATTCTTCCTACAATTAACATTTACCCAGTTGATAAAGTAGGTATAGTGGTTATAAGTAGTGTAATTAGTAGTTCTCCATATACGGACTGAGCAATAGAAATAGCAGGGCAGGAAATGGCAGTACATTAAGAATATAAGTGTATTAAAACATTTATTTAAATGTATAGTTACATAAAAGGAATGAGAGCCATTTGAGAATCTTTTCTAGGTATAAACAATGACATTTACTAAAGCATATTAGAGAAATCACAAAAGCAAAAGATATTACAAAGAATTATTTAGAGGAACAATGGAAATGCAGACTTCTTAATAACTCCTTGCCACTGCTGGCCAAATACAAAATGAGTGTAATCTACCATGATTAATTGCTTGTGTTTTTTCCCAAACTGCATAATTGAGAAATAGTGTAATCAATGATACAAATGTAACTGTAATGTATCTTTCATACACAGTCTTAATAGCTTTTATTTTCTCCAAATTGTCCTTTGCATAAGAAAGAACTATGTTGGAAAATATCAGTTTATATTATTGCACTATCCCAGGTGACTGATATGTGAATTTTTATGAAAAAATATATATAATGCATTATAATATCTCTCAATGAATTAATGTGACATACATTTTTAAAAACATAATACATGAAATAAATATAAGAACTTGTTATTATATCATTGAACCCACAATGTAAGTTGTCTGATTTCCTGTAGCCTATGCAGTTTCTGAACTGCTGCAGGAAAAGACCATCCAGGGAGTGGAGTTCTACCCTGATGACCAATGCACTGGCTGTGCCATCCTTCAACACAATCCTTCCAGCCTGCCCAAGTACCACTCAGGAAACTGACATCCCATTGAATGACCCTTCATCACCCTGAGTCCACTCAAAGACTTCCATTAAAAAAGGGCAAGTCTTGCCCCAGAGCCTGTTAGTGGCTCTCACCTTAGAGTCACCTGAAGTTTGTTTCAAGCTTGTTAGCCATCTGTAAGCCATTCGTCATCACCTAGCTTCAGTGTCTTCTCTCCACTGCTCAAAGAACTTCTGATTAGAAAAGTCAAGCTAAGGTTGAAAAAAATGGAATTTACTTCCACCATTCCCTTAAATGTTTCTATTCTTTCAGATAACAGATGAAAAAATATCCCCAATAGTAACAACCCCCTGTGTCAATTGATAAACTCACTATCAACTCAGAGTATCTAGTTCATCTTCTTTTAATTTTTAAAAAAGTAGAAATTTCTGCCATGGATGAAACCATCTCAGTCACTATCCCTTTGCTCCCCACAAAGGCTACACCTTTGGCACACCTGCAGGGTTCATTGCCTGTGATTAAGTTGCTATAAATATAGATGCCACATGTAATAATTATTCACAGATTTCTGGTTTCTTGTTCTAGCCATGAAAAAAATAGGAAAGGCTGTAAGTAGATTCAAATTCTGAACATTGTATATGCTATTATTGGAACAAGTGTTTTACTGATCTGGGATTCAGTCCTAAAACATCTACTTATATGCTGACAAAAAGAAATAGTCATTTTCTTTATGTAAAAATGAGCTCTGTATTTATAACAGTGAAGATATGATAAGTCTCACCTGTAAGCCTCTGGATCGTGCACTCACTGTTAATTGCACTTTCAAGCAATGACCTCCAGGTGCTTTATAAATAAAGCTTATTGAAAGGGTTACACACAAACGCAAAAATAAATGCAAAGCCATGGAGTAAGTTTCAAGCCAATTCATGGACTACAAACCATCTAGGCAGATACATGTGCATGCACCCACACATACACACCATATATTTACCACTCAAATTTTCATTTTAATGTATTTTTGACATCGTTGGGTTTCACTCCATGATATGAGCAGAAAAAAAATCTGTTGTAGAACACGTGATACCTATGTAGATAGAAAAAAGTAAGAAATATTGGTTGTCCAAGCCGAGGAAGGTTGGATTTTTTCTTGTAAATACATGCTGATTAATGAAAAACTTTAAATGAAAATTGTCTGTAAATATATCTTCATTCTGGAAGACTTTTCAACACATTCTGTTAATATACAATGAGAAAATAGCTGAACATTTTCAGTTTCTCTGTTTGCCTTCATCTAGCTCCATCTACTTCGAGCTAACCTGAAAGGAATCAATGATCAGCAAGTAAGAAAGGCACTCACGTTTTTAAGTTTGCACTTTCCCTGTCTTATTGTATCCCTGAAGAATAACATCTTGTACACATTCTGTAAGACGTTTACCTTAAACTCTAGTGCTCTAGCTTCATACATGTGTAAAGAACCATTGTCTAGGAACTACCTCAGCTCATGGAACAACGTCCTATTGCTAAATAGAGTTGTGCCTACATTTTCGTTATCCTTGTCTCCCTGTACTGTAACTAAAATGGGGAAGACCTCAAGAAGAGCTGCAAAATTGATACAAACAAGTAGAATAAGATATAAACAAGATTTGCATCAACTCATTATGCCCCTTTGATTCTGCTTCCACAATATATGTGTCTTTTCAGGCCACCGTGGATATTTACTTAATCTACATATATTGGAAGAAGCAGCTTAATGTACAACTACTATAGACACTTTCCCATTAACAGGTCAAACTGAATAGTGAAGTTGAAAACTGCACAGATATTTATATAGTACAGTTCTTAAAATGAAGCAAACTTATGAGAACAGAAACTGCTATGAATTTTGATCATGATTTTATTGCACTATTGTCCAGAATGGAGGCTTCTCTACTGCTTGCTTTCTCTCTTTTTTCTCCTGCATACAATTGCAGCGTCTCTCCAACCTACATATCTATAGAAGTACCAATCTGTAGTCAGAACAAGAGTCACATTTTATAGCATACCTATGAGAACTGAGTGGCCACAGAAAAGCTTGCTTTTGTTATTGGTTTCAGGACCTCTGGGATATTAATTCATCATTGCACCTTCTCATCGCTTCATCCATTATGCTCTCTGTAACTCATCTGGAGCAAAGAATGATTGTAGACTCCGACCAAAGCAACAGCATAAGATTACCAACAGAATTACCTTCTGTGTAGGTAGAGAGTTTTCCATACCAGCAGCAATGGCTACAATCTGCCTTAGAAATATTCTTGTTGCTTTGGCTTTTTAAGGCTGCTATAAGTGAGATTAGTAATATTAATCTATTCTTCGGGAAGAAAAGATATTGTGTGTCGAAAATTAAATGGGACCATTCATTTCAGAATTGAAATGCTAAGCTGTAACCTTCTTCTGCAACCTCATCCTTTTTCTCCAGTGCAGTGCAGGTGTTCATGGTTCAGGAAAGCATCCTTGCTCTCGCCCTTTGTTTGAATCTGATTTTGCAAACAACCATGGTATCCATTTCCTCTGCTTACAAAATCTGTGAACAAGCAGAGCCAAGAATCAGCCATTTTATTATCTCCTCAAAATGCATGAAAACATTTACTGCCTTTTCTATGTTCCCACATCAGCGTAAATGAGACTGCCGGGTTAATCAATAAATTTAAGAGAATTTTTATAATGTACCTGTGTATTAATTGGAAAATTTCACAGATTAATAATTTGTATTTGAATGAACTAAGTACATGCTTTTTTTCTATCACAAATGCAGAAGCTTTCTGCTAACAAAGATTTTTCTCTAAAAACTGCTTTTCACCTCTTAAAATGAATGCTAATAAACAGACCATTGAATAGGCAACTCGCTTGTTTTGTCACAGAATTGCAGTGCCATCTCCTGGATACAGGCTGCCATGACAGCCAAGCATCCAGTAACTCAGAAGGAATTAAAAGCTGAGATGCTTTCCAGTGTAGTCCTGGCAGCGATGACTAGTAATAACCGGTGGGAGGGAACTTTTTGAACACTTGCATCAGAGTTGGAGCAGGTAACACATTAAGGCAATGATCTGAGGAAAATCACATTTCTGGGTCACTGCACTTACAGTAAATCTCTCCAGCCATTTAGATGTTGCTTTTAACTGCACTTCCTTGCAGTTGCTTTGGAGACTAGGTCATTGGGGAACAAAGGGAATAGAGAGGAAATGTGTACTGGAGCCAGCTACTTGGTGCAGACCTTGTTTAGCATGTACATGGCTATGGGTTCAAAGCTCAGCACTGCTAAATAAAAAAGATTCAGAAAGGTCTGAGCCTCTAGCATGAATGAATGGATAGTAATCTCCTTCAGCAGCCCAGCCTTCCAAGGTTTTTTAGGCTATATAGCTTCTTTAGAAAAATCAAAATGTAATCATTTTATCACTCTACAGAAAAAAATCAGAATATATTTTTAGTAAAACTAGTACTGAAACATTTTAAATTTTTTGGCATTTTTATCTTACTACTGGCTCAGCTCCAGGCTAGGAGCCCTGCTACCATGTGCTCACTGAGTGCTTCTATATATTTCCTACAGGAAAGCTCTACTCTTCATGTCTAGCATAGCAGCTACAGAAACCTCTTGCTTATCTCATATTCCTTGCCTCAGACTATGGTTCTCAAATCAGTGTAAGCTTAAAGCTGTCGGTTCATTCTTTATGATAATAAATAAATCTAGTCGCATCAGTATATTTCGAATTAAGTATCGAAGTGGGTAATTTAAAGTATGTATTACAAATAATACATATATAAGTTGTTTTCTAATTGTTCCACAAAAGTAAAGCTCCATGGACGTAAAGCAAACTATAAAATTTTATATCTCAACAAGCAAAGCCAATCTTGCTGCAGATTTACTTTGCTATCATTCAGAGTCCAAGCCTGTCGCCATAACTGCAGCCATAAATCCATGGTCAGTGACTCTGAACCTACTGCCCTCACAAGGAAGTATTTCCAAACCATAAATATTGGCTGATTGAAATCCAAGGTCATGTCTTCAGGATGATTTATAGAGCTAGTTAAGGAAACTGCCTCTCTGACTTATTCCAAACGAACAGGAACAATTTCCAAAAGGGGGCTCTAACCTTCATGGAAATATTCAAATGGTTAAAAAAGCAGCAGCATTCTGAGGTGATTTTTCTCTCCGTTTTGGGGACAAATGCAATGGAGGAAAAAGATGTAACTGATTTCAAATTCTACCAGAAGTATAAGACTGAAGAGAATGGCCAAGAGTAGCACCCAAGGGGAGAGGCAAAGCGGGTTTCTATGGAGACGCTGTACTTGCTCTAAGGGTTCACTCACCTGCCTGCTTCAGCACTGGAATTCCTTTTCAATTTAGCTCGGTCATTATTTCTTCTTAGAGGTTTCAGCTGACCCTGTGACTCGGTCAAATTGCTCTTTTATATGCTTCTTAGCACTTGGATCCCAGCTTTTATCACAATAGAGGTTTATGTGATTACTTGATTAATTTCCATCTCCTCTTGAACAGTTGACTTCTTGTGATGCATGTTGTATGTAATGCTTAACACGTGAGGCATACACAGTTGATAACGAGAGAGAGGGGGGTGGGGAGGGAGGACAGAGACAGAAACAGAGAGACACAGAGAGACAGAGAGAGAAAGGAGGGGAGAATACAGTGGAAAATAAAATAAATCCTGTTAAATATAAAGAAATGCTCATGAAGAATATATTCATCTTCTAGTAGTTTGACTTTCCAAGGGTAGGCCTCAGTGTAATCTACTCCGAACACACTTAGAAGGAAAAGAGCAATGTGTCCATTTAAAGAAGAGTAAGGGATGCTGTACAGATGAATGGTCTCTAGAAATACACAGGAAAATCTTTTAATCAAAATGTCTTTTCATTAAGAAATTAATATCTATCAAATTATTATCTTCTAATTTCTGATGTTAGAAGGCTTAATTTTTACCTGCTAATTTCTTCGAACATAACTCCTGAAGAGTAGAATACATGTCTTATATAGAAAATAGGACCTTATACATTCAACAAAATTCACTGCCTTGAATATATAAAAGAAATACTTCATAATGATCATCAAAACTTCTTTAATTTTTTTCAAAAGAGTTCACCATGCATCTAATCCTAATCAAGAGGCTTGTTTAACAAGTCCTGGTTTCCCCTCACCACTACATGGCCTCTACTATTGCAGTCTATAACCCCCCCCCATTTTTTCAAGATTTCCATCCCCAAGATCAAAAACTAGGTCCCCTCCAAGTAACACTGAATGCCCAGTAACATAGTCAATGACTCACCAATCCATGCATTCCAGCTTGGTCAGATCTTTTCCTTCACATAAGCTAGGTCTCTCCTCCAGGACTAACTTTCCTCCTTTTTTTGCCCTCCTCCTTCTCCAAGATCTTCACCTGCCCATCAAGTAGTTTCTACAACTTCTCACTCTATAGGTAGTCTATCTCTACTATCTCACTTCTCTAAGAAGGTAGGCATTGCTTTGACTCACCCCACAAGCTTACTGACTCCTCACCTCCAAATTTGATTAGAAAAACCAGCTCCTCTATGTATCCCACCCCAGTGCCTCGGAATAGGCCTATTCATCTGAACTCTACAAGCCACCTGTTCCTCCAGTACCTCATTTCCACCGAGGTATGCCATAGCTCCATCCTGAATGCTTCCTGAATCTCGCTCGTCTCCCTGTCCCTTTATATCTGCTTTCGACCCTTGCAACCTTCCTAACAAAAGAAAATAAAATAAGATAGGATAAGTAAATTTAAAAAAAATCTTATTGTGGATGCTGTAATGTGTCACAGTGTGTCACACAGTATACATATACTTTCTTCCACACATTTTTAGTTGTAAGGTTCATGGCAATGAATCATTGGTTTTAGTCCTTCTTTGAAAATCTGCTGGTCTTCATGTGGAGTCCCTATCCTCTTCAGGTCCCCCAACCCTCTCCCAACTCCTCCACAAGACTCCATCTAATGCTTAACTGTGAGTCTCTACATCCGTTTCCATAAGCTGCTGGGTGGAGCCTCTTAGAGGACAGTTATCCGAGGCTCCTGTCTGCAAGCATAACAGAGTATCATTAATAATGTTAGGAATTGGTTCTCGTCCATGGGATGGGTCTAAGTTTAGGTCAGTCATTGGTTGGCCCTATATGTTGAATTAGTTATTTAACTGATTTTCTATATAGCTCTCATTGTGATTCATTAGTTTCTGATGAGTAAGTATTTCTTCTCTTTTTTTTTTATTATTTTGATATTTTTATTTTGACTTTATGACAATCTTCTGTAGCAGTATTTTTGTTGCATTTTTCTCTTTGCTCAAATCGCCTTTCTTCTTTCAGTATAGAAGGGTATGTTTAGTAGAAGGTTAAGTTTTATGATGACCAAGACATTGTCTTCTATTTGGTAACTGTTACTTAGGGCCAGGTAAGCCTCCTAATTCACAGCTTGTTTAACACCTCTGGATTTTCCCTCACCATTAGATGCCCTCTTCCATTCCATTTTATAAGCCTGCCTATTTTTTTTCAAAATTTTCCTAATTTCTTTCCTGAGCATTGATGCAAACATACTTAAAATATTTGTAACCAAAATCCAAGAACACACTTAAAAAGCATCTACCATTACGAACTAGGAGTCATAGGATTCATCACAGAGATGCATGGATGATTCCAACATATGAAAAAAATCTATCAAGGCAACTCACCATATAAACAAACAAAAAAAGCTACACGATTATCACATTGGATGTTGAAAAAGTCTTTGACAAAATCCAACACCCCTTCATGATAAAAGTCTTGAAGATACCAGAGGTACAAGGAAAAACTTGAACATAATCAAAGCAATATAAGACAAGGCTGTAGCCAATATCAAATTAAATGAACAGAAACCCAAGCCAATTGCACTAAAAGCAGGGAAACAGCAATTCATCCACTTTCTCCATGGCTATTTAAAATAGTACTTGAAGGTCTAGCTAGAATAATAAGATTGCTAGAGGATATCAGGTGGATGCCAATTGGAAAGGAAGAAGTCAACATATTGGTATTTGCAGATGATAGATATGACAGTAAACATAAGCAATCCCAAAATTCTACCAGGAATCTCCACTGCTGATAAACATCTTCAGCAATGTGGCTTGATACATGTTTAACTCAAAAAAAAGTCACTAACTCTACTCTGTATACAAATTACAGGTTTACTAAGAAAGAAGTCAGGGAAATAGCAGTCTTCATAATAGCCACATATAGTATAAAATATCTTGAAGCAACTCTAAGTAAACAAATGAAAGACCTTTATAATGAAAACTTTAAGTCTTTGAAGAGCAAAATTAAAACAATATCAGAAGCTGGAAAGATCTGATGCTTATGAATCTGAATCAAGAGTACAAACATAGTAAATATGTCAATCTTCCCCAAAACAGTCTACAGATTCAATGCAATCTCCATCATAATTCCAACACATTTTTACAAACATTGACAGAACGGTATCACAATCCCTGATTTCAAGCTCTACTGCAGAGCTGTGGTAATAAAAAACAGATGGTATGGGTATACAACAGACTTGTTGATCAATAGAACTAAATTGAAGATCTGTCTTTTTTTTTTAAAGAAGACAAAATTAGACTATGGAAAAAAGAAAGATAATAAATCTACCTATAGCCCTAACCCTAACCCTATCCCTAACCCTAATCCAACTACATATTTGACAGAGGGTTATGTTCCAAAATATGTAAAGAACTCAATATATTAGACATTAACAAACCAAGTAACCCAATTAAAGCGGAGTACATATTTAAACAGATAAATCTCAACAGTGAATCTCAAGTAGCCACAAAGCCATTAAAGAAATGTTTAAAATTCTTAGCAATTAGGGAAACATAAATCAAAATCACTTTGAGATCCTATCTAACACCTGTCAGAATGGCACATATCAAAAACTCAAGCAACAATTTAACTATGTTCATAGCAGTTTTAAGTCTAACAGATAGAAACTGGAAGCAACATATACGTCCATCAACCAAAGAATGGTAATATAAAATGTGGTTAATTTATACAGTTGTTACTCAGCTGTTAAAAATAATAATAAAATCATGAAATTTTCAGGCTAATGAATGGTACCAGAAAAAAAAAATTATTGTGAATCTGATAGTCCAGACTCCAAAAGACAAATATGTACTCTCTTAAATGTGGGTATTAGCTATAAAGTAAAGGATAATCATGCTAAAATCCTCAGACTAAGAGAATCTCAGTAACAAGAACAGCTGAAGGAGTATTCATGAATCTCCCTGAATAGATGAAATATAAGAGATATAGGGTGGGGACTGGTGAGAACTGTAACAGGGGGAATCAGGTGTAGGAAGAATAGTGAGAGACAACTGGAATTTGGTGACATTTTGGGACTAACCAGAAATTTAGTACAATGGAATCTTCCAGGAATCTATAAGGATGACCCTAGCCAACACTTCTTCTAACAGTGAATATGGAGCCTGAACAATCCATCTCCTGTAGCCAGGCAAGACTCCCAGTGGAGGGATTGGGACATCAACTCAGTCACAAAATCTTCCACCTACAATTTGCCCTGCCTATAGCATGTGCTCTGATAAATGTGGCCCAGAAATTTTGTGAGTAGACAACCAATGAGTGGTCCAGCTCAATCAATGACTCATGTCACTAGAGGGGGCCCACCCCTGATACTGACTAGAGGTCCAGGAACTGGATAGCCCAGAGTCTAAGGATAGAAGCAAACAGAACAGGAAAAAAAAATCCCTAATGATATTCTGCTATACACTTATACAGGAGCCTACCATAATAGTCATTAGAAAGGTTTCTTACATCAACTGATGGAAATAGATGCAGACACCCTTAGCCATTAGGCAAACCATGGGACTTTTGCAGAAGATGGGAAGGAAGGATTGTAGCAACCAGAGAGGTAAAGGGCACTAACGAAAATCCAGAGAACCAACTAAATGAAACTCATAAGGCTCACAGGGGGACTGAACCTACAATCAGGGCGCATGAATGGATCTGACCTAGCTTTTCTGCATATTTGCTATGTTTGTGGAGCTTAGTCTTTTTGTGGGACTCCTAACAGTACGGCCAGGGCTGATTCTGAGTTTTTTGACTTCCTTTAGAGCTCCTCTCTTCATAGTGGGTGGCCTTGTCTAGCCGTAATACATGGAGTGGTACCTATACTTTCTGCAACTTGTTATGTCATGTTTAGTCGATATCCTTGACAGGTCTGGGGGAAAATGGAGGAGTGCAGGAAACAGATAATTGGAAACTTTAATAACCCCTCTCACCAATAAACAGGTCAGCCACTAAAAACTAAACAGACAAATTCTACAGCTGGTAGGCATTGCAAAGCAAGTGCACCCAACAGGTATTTACAGAACACTTCACCCAAGCACAAAAAATATACAATCTTCTCTGAACCTTGTGGAATTATCTCCAAAGTTGACCATATATTCTACCAACAACAAAAAAAACCTCATCATATACAAGAAATTTTAAATAACTCCCTATAATTTAAAATTCATATTCTGAATAGGGAAATCCAAATGAAATAGATAATTTTATCTTTTGGTACAAAATTTAAGTCAAGATCAGATAAGCAATTTAAATAGACCTAAAACCTTTAAACAGTCATTAAGTCCCCCAAACAAAGCAAAGCAAAGAGTCAGATGGTTTCTGTGTAGAATTCTACAGACACTCAAAGAAGAGTTAATACCAATACTCCTAAAGTTATTCCACAAAATAGCAACAAAAGGAACATTACCAAATTCATTTATGAAACCACAGTTACCCTAATATCCAAACTGCATAAAGTCAACAACAGAAAGACAATCACAGACTAATTTCCCTTATAAGCATAGACAAAAAATGCTGAAAAAAACTACTTATAAACTAAGTCCAAAAAAAACAAAAACAAAAACAAAAACAAAACAAAAAGATCATCCACATGATCCCAGAGATATAAGAAAACCAATAAATGTAGCCCACCTCTCTATATACATACTCATTTTAGTTCTTGAAGTCTTAGCTTGCCGAATAAGACAACTGAAGCATGTCAGGGTGACACAATTAGAAAAAAAAATAATTCACTTTTTTTATTTGCAGATGGCATTACAGTGTGCATAAGTGAATCTAAAATGTCACCTGAAACAACAAAAGATGAACAACACTTTCAGAAAATTTGTAAGATACAATGATAACTCACAGAATGCAGTAGCTCTCTGATATACAAATGACAAATTGAGAAATCAGGGAAATTTCACAATGATGGCAAATAATACGAGATATATCTTGGTTGCTTTAGAAAATCAAGTGAAAGACTTTTATGATTAAAAATGCAAGATATGAGGAAAGAAATTGATGAAAATATCAGAACAAGTAGAAAACCCGAATGCTTGTGGATCAGAAGGTAAAATGGATAATATAGCAAAAATAGCCATACTACCAAAATAAATACACAGGTTCAACAAAATGCCAAACAATTTTCAATACGATTCTTCACATACCTTGAGAGAATGATTTTCAGATCCATGTAAAAATATAAATAACCCAGGGCAAATATAACAATCCTAAATAGTGAACATATTCCTCAAGGTTTCACCATTACTGTTCTCAAACAATACTACAGAGCTAGCATATTTAAAATAGCATGGTATTGGCTCAAAGCCAGACATTTTGAACATTGGAATTGAGTTGAAGACACAGACATAAACATCCACACCTGTGAAAACATGACGTTTTATTAAGAAGCCAGTAATGCATACTGTGAAATGAGAATCTTCAACAAATGGTGTGACCAATCTTGATGGTGACTGCTTGAAGAATCCAAATAGATCCATAATTATCACCTTGCACAAAACTCAACTCCAAATGGATCAAAAGCCTCAAAATAAGACCAGACACACTGAATCATATTTTAAAGGAAGTAAAATGCCCTTGAATTATTAGCACAGAAAAAGACGGTTTAAATAGAGCACTGTTAGCATGAGAACTAAAATCAACAATTAATAAATGAGATCTCATGAAATTGAAAAGGTTTTACATGGCAAAGGACACCATTATTAGGACAAACTGGCAGTTCACAAAATTGGAAAAGATTTTTTTCAATTATATGTCTGATGGTGCTCTAAAATTCAAATAAAAAAGGAACTCAAAGAACTGGGTATCAAGAAAACAAGTAATGCAATTTTTAAATGGAAAATTCTGAAAAGAGGAAACTGAAATGGCTGAAAAGCACATAATAATGTTCAAAACGCTTAGTCATCAGGGAAAGGCAAATCAGAACTTTGACATTTCATCTCACACCTGTTAGTGTGGCTAAAGTAACCAAAACAGGTGACAGCTCATGCTAGTAAGGATGTGGAGTAAGAGGAACAGTCATTCATTGCTGGTGAAAGTGAAAATTCACCAGGCCAATAAGGAAATCAGTGTAGCAGCTCCTCAAGTAGGTGGGAATCAATCTACCTCAACGTCCAGCCATACTACTCTTGGACAATATACCTGGAAGATGTTTCATCCAACTACCGAGACTCTTGCTCATCCATGGTCACTATATTCAGAAAAGAAATTGGAAGCAACCTAAATATTCATCACAGATAAATGGATAAAAAAAATGTGATGTTTACAGAATGGAATATTATTCCCCTCTTTAAAAATTTCCTAAAATTTATACATATATAATGGTGATCTAATTTAAATTATCAAATAACAGTGCTTCCAGAGACCCAACTAGTCATCTCTCATCATTGTCCTAGAAGGTACTCTACACACACTACCAAAAGAAAAACAAACACACTAATCCAGCTACAAGCTCTTTGATCTATGACAGTATGACACGCCAGCAAGATATTCTAGAGCTATGATGGCACAAAGCTTGTGGCAGTAACTAACCAATAACTGAATCGATTTAAGAACCACTCTATGAGTTGGAACACATGCTTGGTGTCACTTTGATGACCAAGATCCTGAGACTAGATAGCTCAGGAACCTAAAGAAAGCCCAAATATTGTTCTGTAAAAGAAATGTATCAATAAAATGATTTCTTTCCTTTTTATTGGATATTTTTTATTTACATTTCAAATTTTATCACTTTTCCTGGTTTCCCATTCATAAACCACCTATCCCATCCCCACTTCCCCTTCTTCTATGAGGGTGTTCCCCCACTCATCCACCTACCCCTTCCTGCCTCTGCGCCCTGACATTTCCCTACACTGGGGGCGTAGGGGGTCAAGCCTTGGCAGGATCAAGGGCTTCTCCTTCCATTGGTGCCCAACAAGGCCATCCTCTGCTGTATACGCAATGAAACCATGGCTCTGTATTGTGTACTCTTTGGATGTCGCTTTAGTCTCTGGGAGCTCTGGTTGGTTGGCATTGTTCTTATGGGGCTGCAAACCCCTTCAGCTCCTTAGATTCTTTCTCTAACGCTTTTTTTTTTATTAAAAATGACACAAATTGACTTGAATTTTATTAAAGTTTTCTCCAAGTAAGCAATCCACTTATTTCTTTATAATTTCAAATTGTTTTTACTTTTCTTTTTTTTCTCTAAATTCTACTCTACTCACAGATCAGTGCCTTGCTCAGCCATCAGCAGAGAAGTTTCTCCTGCAGCAGATGGGAAGAAGTACAAAGACCCACAGCCAGAAAACAGAGTAAAAGGCCTCAGAACACTCAACCCTAAGCACATCCACCACTACACACACACACACACACACACACACACATATCCTAAATTGGGGAACTCTGGTAAAGAGGAGGCAAAAGAAGGAGAAGAGCCATATTAAGGACACAAGGCATTCTAAACACTACAGAAATGCTATCTATACATGTGAACTCACAGAGATGTGACAGGGCCTGTAAGTGCTTTCCTTAGGGGCAGTCCTAGACCTGGAGAAATGGACTCATGCCCCCATTCCAAACTCCAACTGATAACCACTTCCAAATACTTTTCTCCCAGGGAGTTTCACTGGGGAAAGAAACAGTGCTTAAGGGTAGGTAGGCCGCAAGTCCAGAAGTAGATGTTCAATAGAAAATGAACACAAAGACATCTTGGGGATTGCTTGTCTCATAATGCCATATGAGAACACTACTTTTAACTATTTATTTTTAGTATGGGTATATATATTTGCATATATCTTTTGGCTTCTGGTTTAGGGTTTTTGTGACATTCCTGAGTGTATGAATGAGTGGGTCTTTGCATTGATATCTATGTCTTGTGCCTTTTCTTGTGATTGTTTACTTCTCTTTGTTTATTTTGCCCTATTCCAGTGCCCTTATCTTTATCATACTGAATTCTATTTTACTGTATTATAATTCTTTAGATTTCATTTGTAATGAGAAACACAAAGGAGGAAGATATAGATGAGAGGAAAGGTTGGGAGGGGCTGGGAGGAACAGAGGGAAGGGTAACAATAATCAGAATGTATTGTGTGAAAAAAACTATTTTAATAAAAGAAATGCAAATACAAACATTAAATCTCTCTCTCTCTCTCTCTCTCTCTCTCTCTCTCTCTCTCTCTCTCTCTCTCTTTCCCCTCTTTAGTGGTTCTCTGTCAGCAACAATTGTAAGGCTGCCTGAAATAGTCAGGGTGAATGCACTAAGAATGCATTAGCATTAACTCTTTACATACTATTTGAAAGAATTCATATAAGAATATATTACAAGTGACAAAAATATCTATGCTATAATTTACAAATATAGTTTCTCTTTATTTCCAGTTCCATTATGTTATTTTTCCTCAGTACTTCTTCTAATCTAAGTTTTAAAATCCATTTCATGGACTTTTAAGAAGCCATACATCAAAAACACAAGTATCTTTATTATTTTAATATGGATAGAACTGTTTGTGATTCTGCAGACACCTTTCTCAAGATCAGTTCTACTCCTGAAGCTACAATTTTCTCAGCAAATGCTTTCATATTCTTAAGAATAATTTAGCCAACTTCTGCTAATGTATGACATTTCTCTTATATCAAAGGCTTTAAAATGGCTTTTATTATCCATTATTTTTATCTAGATTCAAAAACATTAAAGGAAGGCTTGATGTTAATTATTTTATAGACTTTCTGTACCTTAAATTTGGTATTCTGTGTAAGCACTTTTCAATTCCCTGAAGGTTTGAAAGCTGAATTTATTACAAGCATGTGTTGATGTGGTTGTGTCTTATAAGAATCTACTGATGAGGCATTGTCTCAAAATATCACATACGTATATGTGGATGATGACTGAACCATACACATCTTTAAAAATTGCTTTCTATTGTGGCATTCTGTTCAAGAACACAGAGTTGTGGGTCATTACAGGATGTCTAACTTTGTGAAAGGAAAGACATTGTGGGCAATGATGTGTTTAGCATCATCAATCAAAAGAGAATGGAAGACAAAACTGTAGTAGAGATATGTGTAATTAATAATAATAATAATAATATACAATAAATGTATAATTAGTGACTAAAGTATAAATATTCCAATAGAAAGCTTTTACATATCACCCTGACTTCAGTCACTAACCAATAGCTCTAAGCGTAGCCTATCAAAACACTAAAATACTGTTTTCAGTTTGGAGTCATGATCATGACTTTCTTACTAAAAGTAAATAAAGACCAAGTGTTCTATGGGATATATATATATATGTATATATATATATATATATATATTCTTTTATATTAGAACTGGAAAGAATGAGTTATGACTCTCTAAAAACAGTAAATCTCAGCCTATAAACTCAGGTAGGCAGGAAGTGTCTTACTACCTCCTTAAAAGTTCTAACACAAATCTTGAGAAGATCCTTTCCTAGAAAGCTTTATGAATTCTTGTCTTTGGTGAGTACAAAGCCTGGTCCACCTTCCTCTAGACACACCTTCTCACTAGCCCCTTCTGCATTTCCACCTGTGGCAGCCAGAACAATGATCCTTTTACATTTACCAGCAATAGTTAATCTTGTGGAATACACCCATCTCAGGGACTTTAACACAGCTTTCAGTACCCAAACCTATTACTTCCCCAAAGCTCACAGATGTTATAGGTGCTGATACCTTTCTTACCACATCCCAATTTCACAGCTAACTTTCCCCTGCTTCTTGCTTTGCTGAAAAAAAAAATAAATTTTCTTCCTTCCCTTTACAGCACACTTGTGATAATCTCTTTGAGAAATTCAGGCTGTTTTGGAAAGCACTGAGAAGTATTTACGCTCAGAATCTTCTTCATTCAGGCTGACACGAATCCCTAGGCAGAAAGAATAACCTCATCCAAAAGCATGGGGGGGAAACACATCAGAGAAGCAAATCCAATTTTACGTTATAATAAATTAACCCACTGCAAGTATACCTGGGATGTCTAATTATATTTGGATAAATCCCTAATCAAGTTGGTTTGGAAACACAAATGGGTGTTTTTCAAAAGTAGTCATGGTTGCATATTGATATGAATACTCTTGAGGAGGGACTATTATTCATTGACATTTCATAAACTCACACACACACACACACACACAAACACACACAAATCACAAGAATGGATCAGTAGCATCATAGAAAAGTCATGCACATTACTCATTTGGGTCTAAGCACAATGTTCCTAAGTATTTGCAAGGAATAGGCCATTTTGGAATAATCAAAGACAGTTTTGACTATGACATAAATTGAACATTAACTGTTTGCTTCCTGCCAATTCTGAATTAAATATGATTAATATTTTTAATATTCATTAGTATCATTAATGATTCATAACTAATATTTACTTGAGTATTATATTTTCCAGACTAGACAGTTAATATTTAGGTAAGCTTAATTATACCCTCGCAATGAGGTCTTGCAATGCTTGAAATTTATTTTTTAGTAGGTATGAAAATATTAAAGGTCAGTAGTGAAGGGACATCTGCATTTATGAGAGTCATTTTGCATTTTTAAAGTTAATCTTCTTAGTATGATACACAATTAATTGACTCCTGCATAATCACTAAACATCACAAGAATAAATTTAGTCTTTTGAAACTTTACAAATTGTTCTAAAGGAAGACCATCTTCACACAAGGCAACTGCAATTATGTTCATTAATTTCCTACTCCCTTTCCAGAGCATACGAGTTCATTTGATACATTTGGTACCCAGGTCAAAATAGGTATTTTGATCATGGAATGAGGTCCTCCTGTATAACAGTGAGCATTACCTGTTACAAAAGCACTTATTCCATGTATTGTCCAGAAACAAGTTCTTTAGACTTTGAATCATTTGTTGGAGTGATCTCAATAGAACTCCCAAATATGATCCCATTCTTTAAATAAATGTTACGCTCTACACAGGCTACTTAGGTATTGTGTGTATCCTTACTACTTTAAGCCCTTTTATTCTCCTAGGTTTTTGTTTGTTTCTCTTTTTCCTCCCCTATGTTTATTTATAATATTATATTTATATTTATAATATAAAATATAACAAAAGATATGTGTTGCATTATATAATATTAAATATAAATCATATTTACTGTATATTATATGTAAATAATATATTAAATATATTTATTATAATATAAGTAATTAATATATATCTATCTATTTTCCCCAATATGTTTGTTAATTGAATTTATTCCAGAATTTAAAGAGTTTTTTGCTGTCTTAAAGGTCAGGGTCCTGATGGATCTTCATCATCTATTTCCCATAAAATGTTACTTATTTTTAGTTTGCTACAAATTTTTCACCAAGCAGATATGTGCATCTGTATTTGTCATTCCAGGCACTCTTTTCCCCAAGTAAATGCCAGAGAACCCTAAGTGAGAAACTGCCTGAATAGTAATGTGCTCTTGTTTTCAAACCATGGTAACATGTTTGATGAATACTTAGATTCAAAATATTTACCATACAAGTCAAGCATATATATACCTCCGATTTTTAAAAAATGTAATTCATATCTCTCACTACCTGGGTGCCTGTTAATTAATTTTTATATCTCGAAAACATATTTTTAAAAAGCATTTGATGACAACTACAGCTTTAGCAATCAGATACACTTTTTTAAAAGATGAAATCTCACATTACCTCCTTTTTTGTTCTTTTGTTAATCATGTCACAGCACAGTTTTCTTTTATCACGAGGCAAGTCTGCAAGGAGAGGATAGTTACACTCTGCAAAACAGGGATGAGCCAGAGGCCTTGATGAATGCTGTGGGTGCCACTGCTACACATCCATGCTGCTTCCTAAGTGGGAGGAGGTGAAAGCACTGCCTTGGTGTGGTATCACACAGCAGGTGCAAATGAAGTACAAAATGAAAGATCCCAGCCCACACAATAGAGAGAGCAGAACCAGATAGCACGATATAGTCACTGCTGTGCTGGGCTATTTACTGTCGCAGACAACTCAGCTTCAGCCAGGCAGGTGCTCCAAATCTCTGACTCTGCTACCTGCAAGAGAAATTGTGTTTCTTATGTTGGTTCTTCTTCAGTAGTCTTTGTCAAAGAAACTAGTTAAAGTGATTATGAACTTGAATGACACGTGGTTAGACACAGGTGCCAATGGAAAATATAAGTAAGTTTCAAAATGGTAAGAGGGTGATTTTAAGATTAGATTACACATGGAGGTATCATACCTGGCTCTTAACATAAAACCATCATCATAAGGAACGCGGCTGCTTGGTGAATTGATTGAAGGTGTGATGACGAGATAAAAGGCATCTCTGTTGACATCTGTGCTTAAGAAAACATGACTCAGATGAATAAGGAAATTATATTAATTGGTTTGGACAAATTGATATTGCTATAGTTTTAAAGAATATCATCTCCATATCAATAGCTTTCGATTTCCATGTGATACATTATGATTTAATGAATATAAAATCAACCAACCAATCATTGAAAAATATAAATATTAGGGCCTTCTGAGCAGCCATTCTCAACTTTCCTAATGCTCATCTCTTTAATACAATTACTCATGTTGTGCTGATCCCAGATATAAAAATATTTTTGCTACTCCGTAAGTGTAACTTTGTTACTATAATGAATTATAATGTAATATGTTTCTGATAAGGTGCATGCCCTAGGGGGTGGAAATGTTTCTGTCCATTTGGAGTCATTAACATGTATAAGTTGACTATTAAATATGAAAAATGAATAATATATCAGCATGCAAATTATAACCTGCTTCATTTTAGCAATACTGATGATAAAGAGGCTAGTTAAAAAGAGAATGACTTGTCTGTTTTAATCTAAATAAGAAACTATTTTAAAAGCTTAATACTAAAAGAAATTTTCAATATGAAAGAGGACAAAATATAAAAAAGACAAAAAAGATATGAAAAATTTAATATGTGCAGAATTATTAAAACTGGACTGGACACTAATGAAGAGAGCTCTAAGTTTGACATCTTTATGCTAAATGGTAAATTATTATTATTATTATTATTATTATTATAAAAGTACTCACATGCCAATATTTTTTAGTGACCAATGAAAATAATCTGTGGCAAGGACAGGGTGGAGTGTGCAACATAACACAATGACTGGGACAGGGACAGATACAGCTCACTTAGTGCTATAAAATCTTAGCAAATACATCAGTCTAAACTCTTTTGTTTGTATTTATCAATAAGTTTAATATTTTCTAGATAGACCTGAGGAAGTTAAACATTTTACTTACATCAACATGTATTCCAGAAGTCTAAAACAGGATTTTAGCATGATTTTTAATTTTTTAATTAGGTTTTTGTTGTTGTTGTTTTTAGAATTTCAAGCATACTATCACTCACTCTACTTATAGACAACATAAAAATCAATTTTAGTCCTTAATCCATTCATCCAATATGTGTTTTTAATTGGCATATTGAGTCCATTAGTCTATGAATAATGACCAAATCTATTATTGAATGGTATATGTTGATAGCTGTCAGTTCATTATTTTTGATTATTTATGATCTGTCATTTTTGCTTTGTTTTGTTTTTTGTAATTTTAGCTTCTTTTGTTATCTTTCTACAGTTTTGTGTGTACATTATTTCTCTCTTTAGCCTAAAAGAAATTGTTTTCACTGTTCTCTGTAGAGCTGTTTTGTGCATTTTAATTCTTTTAAATTGAATTAAATTTAAATTTTTGTATTGTAGGAATTCATTCTTTCTCTTATGACTATCACAGGTGATTTTTCTGGGCACAGTGGTCTAGATAAATGGCTATAATCTGTTAAAATTTGAAGCACACTGTCCTGGTATCTTATTGCTCTTAGTGGTCACATTCAGACGTCAGCTGCTGTTGTGATTGATTTTCCGGTAGATGTTTCTTGCAATTTTCTAAGTTCTGCTTTCAATACTCTGTCCTTTTCTGTATATTTAGTATTTAACTATAATATGCTATCGCTTTTTTTAAAAATCTTGTCTATTTGGTGCTTACTCTGCTTCTTGTATCTGGGTACATTTTTATATGTGGATTAATTACTTCTCTGTTGTTGTAATAAAACATCATTACCAAAAGTGACTTATAGAAGAAAGAGTTTACTTTGACTCATAGTTTCCATGGGACAGGAATCCATCCTATTTGTGAGACATGGCGTAGGTGGCAGGCATTTCAGAATGAACAGGAAGCTCATCATATATTGAGTCAAAATCACAAAGCAGAAAGAGCCATCTGGAAGTGGGATGAAGCCACTCCCAATGATGTACTTCCTCGAGCAAGTATGAACCTTCTGGGCCACCACAAACAATATTACCAACTGTGGACTGCATGTTCAAACACCTGAGCTTATTGGGGGCATTCTCATTCAAACTATTACAATATGCTATTTCTCGGGAGGAGTCTCTTCTACAATTTTGTTGACTATTTTACTTGTTGACATGAAACTCTTTACCTTCATCTATCCCTATAACTACAATATTTGTAATTTTCATAGAGTCTCATAACTCCTATATTTTTGTAAAAAATCATAATCTTTTTCCTGAGTGATCATTTCTTATATTTTATATTCAAGTCTTGATATCCCCTCCTCTTGGTCCATTTTACTTCTTAGGCCCTGAGTTTTCTATGGACTTACTGAATTTTTCAATTCCACCATTTCAACATGAGTTTTCCTCAATAGTTCTATGCTTTTACTGAATTTAGTCTTCAGATCCTAAACTATCTTTATTATTTTATTCATTTTTCATTGTATATTAAAGGAAAAATACACTTGACTATTAGATGACTTCAATTTGGACATGATATTTTTGAGACATTTATTGAGCATTCAGTGTGGCTATGACTTTGTAGATCATTTAAAAATCCAAATTATAATCCTATGCATCATGACTGGATATTGTATCCACACTTAGTAGCCACCAAGCTCATGGTCATCAAAGGGCAATAAAGAAGCTATACTTCCAGTCTTGGCCTGGAAACTATTCCATGGTAAACTTTTGTTTCTTGATAGCATAACATCACCTGGAAAAGACCTTTGAAAATATAAAGAATTGCCCGCTACTGATTACAAATATGAAACAATAAAAAGAAAATAAAGCAGCCAAAGAACTTTAGTCAAAGCTCTAAGAGATGTAGGAAGAGCAAAGAGAGAGTGGTACCTCAGAGGAGCTTTTGTTGGAGCTGCTCTAAATACTTTAGGTTAGCATATAATTTAGTGGGCTGCATCATAACATATGTGTACATATCGTTATACTGGTTCTCAATGGTGGAGCCATTGGACAGAGGACAGAGCAGTTTCATAGATGCTCTCAACATTACAGCCTAGTGTCAATGCTATTGGATAAACTCCAAAGCATAATTGTAGGTCCCTGCCAATGAAGAAATTTCTTCTTTTGTCATCGAACATGGAGAATTCAACTAGGAGATTCGCTGGCACTAACAGCCATAGTGCTGTTATTGTATATCTACCAGATGGGGAAAAAAGCAACCATTATTCTTATTCAGCTATAAATCCTGGGACCTACAACAGTGACAGGTTGTTTCCAGTATATAGTTATTATGAATAGAATAGCAATAAACATAGTTGAGTAAATATCTCAGTAGTAGGATAAAGAGTTGTTTGGATATATGCCCAAGAGTGGTACAGCTAGCTATTGAGGTAGATCCAGTTCAATCTTCCTCTAACAAACACCACATTGATTTCCATAGTGGCTATATGAGTTTACACTGTTACTATCAATAGATGGGTGTTTCTCTTACTCTATGTCTTCACCGGCATGAGCCATCATTTGTTTTGTGGTTCTGAGCCATGATGGTGGGCATAGGATGAAATCTCAAAGTACATATTTATTTTACATTTTTAATTGAAAATAGATTCTACTATCACACAATACATCCCAACCAGTTTTTCTTCCACCCTCCACTCTTCCCAGCTCCCCACTGTCTGTGTTCTTCCCCGCAGCCACTCCCAGTCCATTTCACATGAGAAATGAGCAGGCTTCCAAGGGACAACAAACACACACAATAATACAAAATACAAAAGACAAGACAAGAGCCCTCAACCTAAAACTGGACAAGGGAAGCTAAGAGGAGGAAAGAGTGCCAAAATCAGACAAAGGAGTCAAAGACAGACCTGCTCCTACAAATAGAAGTCCCACAAAAACACAACATATATGGTAACCGCCACAACATTTATGCAGAAAACCTGGGACAGGTCTACTGGCAAGCCCTTTGTTTGCAGTTTCCTTCTGTATGAGCCTTTATGTACCTTGCTGAGTTAATTTGATGCACATCTGAGACCATTTTTTTCTGGTCTTCTCCACCCACTCTCATTCCTAGAATTCTTCTGCCCTCTATTCTATAGGGTTCTCAGAGTTCTGAGAGGAAGAACCTGTGGAGACCTTCAATTCAGACTCTCTACATAATGTCTGGTTGTGGGTCTCTGAATCTGCTCCCATCCGCTCCCTGATGATAACTGAATGAGGCACCCATCTGTGAGTATAGGAGAAAGCATTGTTAGAAATCACTTCATTTATTGATTTTATTTTAGAGAGTTGTATTTGGTTTTACCCTAGGTCTACAGGCTATTCAGTCTCTGATTTCAGGCCATCCAAGCTACGTTGCTCATTGGCTTTCTCTCATGTAGCGAACCTCAAGTTAAATAAGACATTAGTATCCTTTGTGTATATAACCAAGAGTAGTACAGTTGAGCCTTTAGGTAGATGAATTCCCAATTTTCTGAAAAACTGCCATACAGTGGTTTTACAAGTTTGCTCTCCCAACAGCAGTGAGGAACATTCTCCTGCCATTCTGTTTCTGTGTCCAAGATAATTATGTACTTGGGTGGACTGGAGAGAGGAAAGCTTAGCTGGTCACAGGTGGGTGCAGGCAGGTTTGGTAGTCAGTTGATGCACAGGCAAAGAACATATACCTGGCAACAGCTTCACAGAACTGGTTATGTTTATTGGCAGCTGTTTATGCCTCTGGGGAGGTGGCCAGCGCCTCTAGGGCAAGGTTTGGGTGGCCATGGGACATTTGTCTGTTAGACTGCAGGGGCTTATTTCAATTTTCTTATATCTGTTGAGACTTCCTTTGTGATCAAGTATGTGATCAATTTTGATAAAGTTCCATGAGGTTCAGAAAAGAGAGAATATTCTTTTGTGTTTGAGTGAAAGCTCTGTAATCATCTGTTAGGTCTGTTTGATTTATAACATTTCTTTGTTTCTCAGCCATTCCTCTAATATTAATTTTATGTTTAGATCTGTACCCCTATTTATAACTGGATTATTTGGGATTTTTTAAATATAGTTTCTTGAGTTCTTTATATATTTTGGATATTTGTAGTCTATCATGGATGGAGTTGATGAAAATAATTTTCCATTCTGTAGCATGCTGCAGTCATACATCGATAGTATTCTTTGAATTACAGAAATTTTTCAGTTACGTTTCCCAGTCTTCAATCAGGTCTGCATATGCAAATTAGGTGCATTTTCTCCCATGACTTTTTCCTTCCCTACCATGACTCCAGCTATAGAAGCTAGCCCTGCCATTGCAATAAATGAGATGTCCTCTGATACAGCCTCCCAGGTCATTTATACAGCCAATCCCCAGGTCCTCTGAACATTGCCACCTAGTGTGCAATGGCCCATCAGGGGTAGCAGGACAATATGTGATTATTGTCCATCAACACTTCTTGCTTCTGTTTGCTTCAAGTAGCCATTTTACATTATGTTTACCTTATAAAACATCCACACTTCATCAGGGGTGTTTATCTTTCCTTAGAAATCAGAACAGGGCCTGGTCGGGCGGGCACTCCTGAGGCAGCAGAGCGGAGGAGACCACCAATGCTGCCCATCCCTGCCCACATCCCTGGCCCAGGAGGAAACTGTATACGGCCTCTGGGTACCCCTAGAGGAGGGCCCAGGAGCAACAGGTCCACTGCGTCTGAGACACCGCACCTGAAGGGACCGACCGGATAAACAGTTCTCTGCACCCAAATCCTGTGGGAGGGAGAGCTAAACCTTCAGAGAGGCGGACACGCCTGGGAAACCAGAAGAGACTGCACGCTGCACACAGTACTGATCCCAGAGGAAAACACCAAAAGCTATCTGGAACCCTAGTGCACGGAACCTCCCGGAAAGGGCGGCACAGATCTTCCTGGTTGCTGAGGCCACGGAGAGCTCATAGGCAACACCCCGCTAGCAAACTTGAGACTCGGGACCACAGGTAAGACCAACTTTTCTGCTACAAACGACTTGCCTGGTGAACTCAAGACACAGGCCCACAGGAACAGCTGAAGACCTGTAGAGAGGAAAAACTACACGCCCGAAAGCAGAACACTCTGTCCCCATAACTGGCTGAAAGAAAACAGGAAAACAGGTCTACAGCACTCCTGAAACACAGGCTTATAAGACAGTCTAGCCACTGTAAGAAATAGCAGAACAAAGTAACACTAGAGATAATCTGATGGCGAGAGGCAAGCGCAGGAACCCAAGCAACAGAAACCAAGACTACATGGCGTCATCGGAGCCCAATTCTCCCACCAAAGCAAACACGGAATATCCAAACACACCAGAAAAGCAAGATCTAGTTTCAAAATCATATTTGATCATGATGTTGGAGGACTTCAAGAAAGACATGAAGAACTCCCTTAGAGAAACACAGGAAAACATAAATAAACAAGTAGAAGCCTACAGAGAGGAATCGCAAAAATTCCTAAAAGAATTCCAGGAAAACATAAATAAACAAGTAGAAGCCCATAGAGAGGAGTCACAAAAATCCCTGAAAGAATTCCAGGAAAACACAATCAAACAGTTGAAGGAATTAAAAATGGAAATAGAAGCAATCAAGAAAGAACACATGGAAACAACCCTGGATATAGAAAACCAAAAGAAGAGACAAGGAGCTGTAGATACAAGCTTCACCAACAGAATACAAGAGATGGAAGAGAGAATCTCAGGAGCAGAAGATTCCATAGAAATCATTGACTCAACTGTCAAAGATAATGTAAAAGCAGAAAAAAGCTACTGGTCCAAAACATACAGGAAATCCAGGACTCAATGAGAAGATCAAACCTAAGGATAATAGGTATAGAAGAGAGTGAAGACTCCCAGCTCAAAGGACCAGTAAATATCTTCAACAAAATCATAGAGGAAAATTTCCCTAACGTAAAAAAAGAGATGCCCATAGGCATACAAAAGCCTACAGAACTCCAAATAGATTGGACCAGAAAAGAAACACCTCCGTCACATAATAGTCAAAACACCAAACGCACAAAATAAAGAAAGAATATTAAAAGCAGTAAGGGAAAAAGGTCAAGTAACATATAAAGGCAGACCTATCAGAATCACACCAGACTTTTCATGCCAGAAACTATGAAGGCCAGAAGATCCTGGACTGATGTCATACAGACCCTAAGAGAACACAAATGCCAGCCCAGGTTACTGTATCCTGCAAAACTCTCAATCAACATAGATGGAGAAACCAAGATATTCCATGACAAAACCAAATTTACACAATATCTTTCTACAAATCCAGCACTACAAAGGATAATAAATGGTAAAGCCCAACATAAGGAGGCAAGCTATACCCTAGAAGAAGCAAGAAACTAATCGTCTAGGCAACAAAACAAAGAGAAGAAAAGCACACAAACATAACCTCACATCCAAATATGAATACAACCGGAAGCAATAATCACTATTCCTTAATATCTCTCAACATCAATGGCCTCAACTCCCCAATAAAAAGACATAGATTAACAAACTGGATACGCAACGAGGACCCTGCATTCTGCTGCCTACAGGAAACACACCTCAGTGACAAAGACAGACACTACCTCAGAGTGAAAGGCTGGAAAACAACTTTCCAAGCAAATGGTCGGAAGAAGCAAGCTGGGGTAGCCATTCTAATATCAGATAAAATCAATTTTCAATTAAAAGTCATCAAAAAGATAAGGAAGGACACTTCATATTCATCAAAGGAAAAATCCACCAAGATGAACTCTCAATCCTAAATATCTATGCCCCAAATACAAGGGCACCTACATACGTAAAAGAAACCTTACTAAAGCTCAAAACACACATTGCACCTCACACAATAATAGTAGGAGATTTCAACACCCCACTCTCATCAATGGACAGATCATGGAAACAGAAATTAAACAGAGACGTAGACAGACTAAGAGAAGTCATGAGCGAAATGGACTTAACAGATAATTACAGAACATTCTATCCTAAAGCAAAAGGATATACCTTCTTCTCAGCTCCTCATGGTACTTTCTCCAAAATTGACCATATAATTGCTCAAAAAACGGGCCTCAACAGGTACAGAAAAATAGAAATAATCCCATGCGTGCTATCAGACCACCATGGCCTAAAACTGGTCTTCAATAACAATAAGGGAAGAATGCCCACATATACGTGGAAATTGAACAATGCTCTACTCAATGATAACCTGGTCAAGGAAGAAATAAAGAAAGAAATTAAAAACTTGTTAGAATTTAATGAAAATGAAGGTGCAACATACCCAAACTTATGGGACACAATGAAAGCTGTGCTAAGAGGAAAACTCATAGCGCTGAGTGCCTGCAGAAAGAAACAGGAAAGAGCATATGTCAGCAGCTTGACAGCACACCTAAAAGCTCTAGGACAAAAAGAAGCAAATACACCCAGGAGGAGTAGAAGGCAGGAAATAATCAAACTCAGAGCCGAAATCAACCAAGTAGAAACAAAAAGGACCATAGAAAGAATCAACAGAACCAAAAGTTGGTTCTTTGAGAAAATCAACAAGATAGATAAACCCTTAGCCAGACTAACGAGAGGACACAGAGAGTGTGTCCAAATTAACAAAATCAGAAATGAAAAGGGAGACATAACTACAGATTCAGAGGAAATTCAAAAATCATCAGATCTTACTATAAAGCCTATATTCAACAAAACTTGAAAATCTACAGGAAATGGACAATTTCCTAGACAGATACCAGGTACCGAAGTTAAATCAGGAACAGATAAACCAGTTAAACAATCCCATAACTCCTAAGGAAATAGAAGCAGTCATTAAAGGTCTCCCAACCAAAAAGAGCCCAGGTCCAGACGGGTTTAGTGCAGAATTCTATCAGACCTTCATAGAAGACCTCGTACCAATATTATCCAAACTATTCCACAAAATTGAAACAGATGGAGCACTACCGAATTCCTTCTATGAAGCCACAATTACTCTTATGCCTAAACCACACAAAGACCCAACAAAGAAAGAGAACTTCAGACCAATTTCCCTTATGAATATCGATGCAAAAATACTCAGTAAAATTCTGGCAAACCGAATCCAAGAGCACATCAAAACAATCATCCACCATGATCAAGTAGGCTTCATCCCAGGCATGCAGGGATGGTTTAATATACGGAAAACCATCAACGTGATCCATTATATAAACAAACTGAAAGAACAAAACCACATGATCATTTCATTAGATGCTGAGAAAGCATTTGACAAAATTCAACACCCCTTCATGATAAAAGTCCTGGAAAGAATAGGAATTCAAGGCCCATACCTAAACATAGTAAAAGCCATATACAGCAAACCAGTTGCTAACATTAAACTAAATGGAGAGAAACTTGAAGCAATCCCACTAAAATCAGGGACTAGACAAGGCTGCCCACTCTCTCCCTACTTATTCAATATAGTTCTTGAAGTTCTAGACAGATTATCAGACAACAAAAGGAGGTCAAGGGGATACAGATCGGAAAAGAAGAAGTCAAAATATCACTATTTGCAGATGATATGATAGTATATTTAAGTGATCCCAAAAGTTCCACCAGAGAACTACTAAAGCTGATAAATAACTTCAGCAAAGTGGCTGGGTATAAAATTAACTCAAATAAATCAGTAGCCTTCCTCTACACAAAAGAGAAACAAGCCGAGTAAGAAATTAGGGAAACGACAGCCTTGATAATAGATCCAAATAATATAAAGTACCTCGGTGTGACTTTAACCAAGCAAGGGAAAGATCTGTACAATAAGAACTTCAAGACTCTGAAGAAAGAAATTGAAGAAGATCTCAGAAGATGGAAAGATCTCCCATGCTCATGGATTGGCAGGATTAATATAGTAAAAATGGCCATTCCACCAAAAGCGATCTACAGATTCAATGCAACCCCCATCAAAATACCAATCCAATTCTTCAAAGAGTTAGACAGAACAATTTGCAAATTCATCTGGAATAACAAAAAACCCAGGATAGCTAAAACTATCCTCAACAATAAAAGGACTTCAGGGGGAATCACTATCCCAGAACTCAAGCAGTATTACAGAGCAATAGTGATAAAAACTGCATGGTATTGATACAGAGACAGACAGATAGACCAATGGAACAGAATTGAAGACCCAGAAATGAACCCACACACCTATGGGCACTTGATTTTTGACAAAGGAGCCAAAACCATCCAATAGAAAAAAGATAGCATTTTCAGCAAATGGTGCTGGTTCAACTGGAGGTCAACATGTAGAAGAATGCAGATCGATCCATGCTTATCACCCTGTACAAAGCTTAAGTCCAAGTGGATAAAGGACCTCCACATCAAACCAGATACACTCAAACTAATAAACGAAAAACTAGGAAAGCATTTGGAACACATGCGCACTGGAAAAAAATTCCTGAACAAAACACCAATGGCTTATGCTCTAAGATCAAGAATCGACAAATGGGATCTCATAAAACTGCAAAGCTTCTGTAAGGAAAGGACACTGTGGTTAGGACAAAACGGCAACCAACAGATTGGGAAAAGATCTTTACCAATCCTACAACAGATAGAGGCCTTATATCCAAAATATACAAAGAACTCAAGAAGTTAGACCGTAGGGAGACAAATAACCCTATTAAAAAATGGGGTTCAGAGCTAAACAAAGAATTCACAGCTGAGGAATGTCGAATGGCCGAGAAACACCTAAAGAAATGTTCAACATCGTTAGTCATAAGGGAAATGCAAATCAAAACAACCCTGAGATTTCACCTCACACCAGTGAGAATGGCTAAGATCAAAAACTCAGGTGACAGCAAATGCTGGCGAGGATGTGGAGAAAGGGGAACACTCCTCCATTGTTGGTGGGGTTGCAGACTGCTACAACCATTCTGGAAATCAGTCTGGAGGTTCCTCAGAAAATTGGACATTGAACTGCCTGAGGATCCAGCTATACCTCTCCTGGGCATATACCTAAAAGATGCCCCAACATATAAAAAAGACACATACTCCACTATGTTCATCGCAGCCTTATTTATAATAGCCAGAAGCTGGAAAGAACCCAGATGCCCTTCAACAGAGGAATGGATACAGAAAATGTGGTACATCTACACAATGGAATATTACTCAGCTATCAAAAAAACAATGACTTTATGAAATTAAATGTAGGCAAATGGTTGGAACTGGAAAATATCATCCTGAGTGAGCTAACCCAATCACAGAAAGACATACATGGTATGTACTCATTGATAAGTGGCTATTAGCCCAAATGCTTGAATTACCCTAGATGCCTAGAACAAATGAAACTCAAGACGGATGATCAAAATGTGAATGCAGATCGCTCCTGAGAGACACAGCCAGAATACAGTAAATACAGAGGTGAATGCCAGCAGGAAACCACTGAACTGAGAACAGGACCCCCGTTGAAGGAATCAGAGAAAGAACTGGAAGAGCTTGAAGGATCTCCAGACCCCATATGTACAGCAATGCCAACCAACCAGAGCTTCCAGGGACTAAGCCACTACCCAAAGACTATACATAGACTGACCCTGGACTCTGACCTCATAGGTAGCAATGAATATCCTAGTAAGAGCACCAGTGGAAGGGGAAGCCCTGGGTCCTGCTAAGACTGAACCCCCAGTGAACTAGATTGTTGGGGAGAGGGCAGCAATGTGAGAAGGGTTGGGAGGGGAATACATATAAGGAAGGGGGGGGGGGGGGGGGGATGTTTGCCCGGAAACCGGGAAAGGGAATAACACTCGAAATGTATATAAGAAATACTCAAGTTAATAATAATAAAAAAAAAAAAAAAAGAAATCAGAACAGCTGCATACTCAGGAGAAACACAGTTACCGGAGTTAATTGTGATAGACAATGTGTTCATCTTTGTTTTGACGTCTTTCTTTTTATGTAATTACTTACAAAGATCCAGAAAAGTACATATTTACTAGGCATCTATGCGCCCCAAGTATAACTTAAGAAACTAAATAGTAAAATTGAGATGGAAACTGTGAAGATGATAGATGAAAAGACACCTCAGTGTGACACAGTGACAGAAGAGTCATAACAATGGAGGGGAAACCATTTCAAAGAGATAAAGGCAAGACAAATATCAGAAATTCATAAAGGTTTTTATAGAGTACCTGGAAATGGAGAATGGAAAGGCAAGTTAGACAAGGAGCTGAGCAGAACACAACTTAGCCTTGATTCTCAGTGTTAGAGAAGAAGACCCCACCAACAAATAAGTCCAATGGGCCATGTGATAAGAGATACAGAACCTTACAAGCTGAACAAGCTCTCATAGGCCTCAAGTCCAGTAACACACTGTGTTGAAACACTGATTGTAATGTCCAGCAGTGCAAGGAACTTACTTCAAGTATCCATATCACTCAAATGCCAAAGTCCTGATGGCATTCTGAAAGGAAACTCACTGTTTAAAACTAAGCAATCTGAGGGCCTAAGAAAAGGAAGCACACACAGCATAGGAACCAGAATTAAACCTGTAAAAGCAGCAGTGTACTAGGAGACTGTTGTGACAAGAGAGATAACAAGGTACTGATAAGACAAAGGGTATAAGCAACAGGAGTCTTAGCTACCCATCAACTGCTCTGTGATGTAGGACTCAGCAGCTCATGTCATCAGCTGAGGATTCGTATTGGTGTCTTAAAAGGAAGAGAGAGATTCTCACACATAGCATTCTCAGTGCTGTGGTGATTACCATATTCCCAATAGAGTGCACAGATAGATTAGTTACCAAAGCAGTAAGTTTTGGGGTCTCTCAAGAAGATAAGAGAACATACCCAGTACACAGAGTTTTATGATAACTGTTACCAGCAGAGGACCTTGGCAAGCAAAAGAAGGGAAAAATACTAAAATGAATATAGCTTTAGTGGGCATTAGACACTTGGAATAGCGACCTACACCAGTATAAGCCATAGGAAAGATAAGAGTCCAAATGTTCAAATAACACTCATTAGGCATAACTACAAATCTCCCATTTTGAAAACTCTGGCATCAATAGGATGAGAGGCCCTTGGTCCAGTGAAGTGTCAATTCCTCAGTGTAGGGGAATGCCAGGGCAGTGAAGTGGGATTGGGTGGATGGGAGGGGAATCACCCTTATAGAATCACTGGGAGGGGGAATGGGATAGGGGGATTCTGGAGGGGAAACCAGGAAAGAGGATAACATTTGAAATGTAAATACATAAAATATCCAATAAAAAATAAAAGACTAAAATATATTTTAAAAAGAAAGCTCAGAAACAATCTATGTCACTACTTCACATCTGTTTAGCAATGGAAAATATCCTCCAAGTGATAAAGAACAATACAAAATGGCATAAAAATCACTTTTCAGTTATACATCTAATAGGGGATTAATATTTAGAGTATGGAAAGAACTATAAAAAAGGGAAAAACCCTAACACTTAGAAAATCAAAACACAATCAAAAAATTATGGATCTGACCAGAGAGTTCTCAAAGACAAATGGACAGTGGACATATAAAAGAGAGGTCAACATTTTTAATCATCAGGTAAATACAAATTAAAACTAGTTTAAGATTTAATCTCACCCCAGACAGAATTGCTAAGGTCTAAAAAGAAAGAAAGAAAAGATAACAACAAACAGAGAGGTCATGGACAAAGAAAATCCTTTGATTTTTGTTTTGTGGAAATATAAACTGGTATAGTGTGGAGTTTCCCCAAAAGCTGAAAATACACTTACTATGTGATTTACATGTATCAAGGGATTTATACCTTAAAACAAAGCTACATGGACAGCCAATTTAATTGCTACCCTTCTGACAATAGCAAAGAGATTGTATTAGCCTAGATACCCTTCATATTATGAACTTAAAATGAAAATGTAGTCCATAAAACAAAAGTGAATCCCACTCAGCATTACAACAAGAAAATTGTTTAATTTCCAAGGAAATGAATAGAAGTGTAAAAAATTAGATACTAAGTAAAGTAGGCTAAGCACAGCAAAACAAATACCATATGATCTCTCTGGCATGTGGATGTTAGCTTTGAGTTTTTAAATTTCTATTTAAGTTTGAGTGAGTACCTATGGAGGAAAAAAATCAATAAAGTCATGGAAGAGAAGGGAGAAATGGTTCTGGTGTGTGTCCTTATTTGCTGTCTATTGCTGTGATAAATCGCATGACCATAAGCAATTTTGAGTGGAAAGGAATTATTTTACTTTACAGCTTAAAATCCATCATAGAGGAAAGTTAGGGTAGGAATTCAAGGAAAGAACCGAGTGGCAGAAACTGAAAGAGATATCATGGAGAAATGTTGTTTAAAGGCTTCCTAAATTTATTTTCCTATGCAATCCAGAACCATTTAACAGGAATGACTCTGACTACAGTCAAAGGGATTGTCCATGATCATCCAGAGTCCTAGGATAGATCCAAACATGCCTGGAAAAAAGTGTTCCCCCTTGGAAGAAGAACTGAAACATACACACTTTGGTCGTCCTTTTTCTTGAGCTTCATTTGATCTGTGGATTGTATCTTGGGTAATCCGAGCTTTTGAGCTAGTATCTACTTGTCAGTGAATGCATAACATGTGTGTGTGTGTGTGTGTGTGTGTGAGAGAGAGAGAGAGAGAGAGAGACAGAGAGAGAGACAGAGAGAGAGAGAGAGAGAGAGAGAGAGAGAGAGAGAGAGAGAGAGAGAGAGATTAGGGCCACCTCTGCCCCAGGATGATATTTTCTAGTTCCATCCATTTTGCCTATAAATTTCATTGAAGTCATTGTTATTAATATAGTAGTAAGTAGTACTCACTGGTGTAAGTGTACCACATTTCTATATCCATTTCTCTGTTGAATCTGTGTTCTTTCCAGCTGCTGGCTATTATAAATAAGGCTGCTATGAACACAGTGGAACATGTGTCCTTGTTATATGTTGGAGCATCTTTTGGGTATATGCCCAGGAGTGGTATAGCTGGGTCCTAAGGCAGTACTATGTCCAATTTTCTGAGGAACCTCCAGACTGATTTCCAGAATGGTTGTACCAGCTTGCAATCCCAACAACAATGGAGAAGTGTTCCTTTTTTCCACATACTTTCTAGCATCTGTTCTCA
This sequence comes from Rattus rattus, assembly GCF_011064425.1. NCBI lineage: Eukaryota > Metazoa > Chordata > Mammalia > Rodentia > Muridae > Rattus > Rattus rattus. Next base: position 62,467,355 of record NC_046160.1, read on the forward strand.
CTTAAGTTTTTGATCTTAGACATTCTGACTGGTGTGAGGTAGAATCTCAGGGTTGTTCTGATTTACATTTCCCTGATGACTAAGGATGTTAAACATTTCTTTAGGTGCTTCGCAGTCATTCAATATTCCTCAGTTGAGAATTCTTTGTTTAGCTTTGTACCACATTTTCAATAGGGTTTTTGTTTCTCTGAAGTCTCATGTCTTGAGTTCTTTGAATATATTGAATATTAGCCCTCTATCAGATGTAGGATTGGTAAAGATCATTTCCCAATATATTGGTTGCCATTTTGTCCTAATGATGGTGTTTTTAACCTTACAGAAGCTTTGCAATTTTATGAAGTTCCATTTGTCGATTCATGATCTCAGAGCAAAAGCTATTGGTGTTCTCTTCAGGAAATTTTCCCCAGTACCCATGTGTTCGAGGGTCTTCTGCACTTTTTCTTCTATAAGTTTGAGTATATCTACTTTTATGTAAAGGTCCTTGATCCACTTGAACTTGAGCTTTGTAAGGGGCAATAAGTATGGATCAATTTACATTCTTCTACATGCTGACTGCCAGTTGAACCAGCACCATCTTATTGCAACTTGATATGGCATATTTGGTTGATATCCATCCTTGAAGGCCTGCCTTTTTCTGACAGGTAAATGGAGGAGGAGTAGATGGGAAAGGAAAAAAGCACTTGGAGGAGAGGAGGAAGGGAAGACTATGGTCAGGATGTAATATGTAAGTGAATAAATTAATTAAATGGACAGGGGAGAAAGGTAAAGAAGATGCTCCAATCTGATAGAAGTGTTTTCACTATTGAAGTTTCTTTTAACCAGATAATTCTAGATATGTCAAACTAAGAAAAACTAAGGAACTTGGGGTTTGTAGGTGTCTGGGTTAATTTTTCTATTGCTGTGAAGAGACACCATGAACAAAGTAACTTCCTCCATTGCTCGTGGGATTGCAAGCTAGCAAAACCACTTTGGAAAACAATGTGTTGGTTCCTCAGAAAACTGGAAATAGTTCTTCCTGAAGACCCAGCTATACCACTACTGGGAATATGCCCAAAAGATGCTCCAACATATCACAAGGACACATGCTCCACTATGTTCATACCCGCCTTATTTATAATAACTAGAAGCTAGAATTAACCCAGATGGAAACAAACACACTGGATGTACTCACCGGTAAGTAGATATTAATGCAAAAGCTCAGAATACTCACTATTCAACTTTCAGACCATATGAAGCTTAAGAAGAATGCTTCAATCCTATTTAGAAGAGATAACACAATAATAATGGGGTCGGGAGAGGAAGGAAAGGACCTGGGAGGGAGAGAAGAAGAGGGAGGAGAAGGGGGGGGAACAGGATCAGGAACAAGAAGAGACAGGAGAAAATTACAGAGAATCAGGAAAATAAACAGAAATATGTAGCAGTGGGGGATTGAGAAGTGGGGTTAGCCACTAGAAAGTCTCAGATGTCAAGGAAGCTAGAAGTTCCCAAGACCCAACAGGAATGACTTTAGCCAAAAGACTCAACAAAGGGGAGAGAGAACCTCTATAGTCCACCTTAAGTAAACAGGCACAGCCCCGAGTTATAGATGGGACCACCCACACATCTCAAAAGTTTTAACACAGAATTTTTCCTGTATAAAGGAAATGCAAGGACAAAGAGTGGAGCAGAAACTGAAGAAAAGGCTATCCAGATATTGCCCCACTAGAGAATCCATCCCATCTGCAGACACCAAACCCACACACTATAGTGGATGCCAGGAAGTGTTTGCTGACCAGAACCTGGTGTAGCTTTTCCCTGAGAGGCTCTGCCAACACCTGACTAATACAGATGCAGATACTCACAGCCAACTATCTGACTGATCCTGGGGACCCCTTTAGAAGCATTAGGGGAAAGACTGAAGGAGCTGAAGGGGATTACAAACACATAGGAATAATGACAACTAACCAGACCACCCAGAGCTTCCAGGCACTAAACCACCAACCAAAGAGTACACATTGCTCTAGCTATATATGTAGCAGATGATTGTCTTATCTGACATCAATGGGAAGGGAGGACCTTGGTTCTGTGAAGGCTTGATGCCCAGCCTAGTGGGATGCTTGAGCAGTGGTGTGGGAGTGAGTGAATGGTAGGAGGAGCACCCTCATAGAGGCAAAGGGGAGGGGAAAGGGAACGGGGGTTTGTGGAGGAGAAACTTGGAAAGGAGACAACATTTAACATGTAAATAAATAAAATAATCAATAGAAAATCACTTCAAATACTCTTCCAAGCCCTGAAATTTTTATTAAAGAATATAATAGTTTCTGCAAATAAAAAGAAGAGTTTCCTGGGACTATGCAGGATTAGAGACTATGGCCATCATGATGGGGAACATGGCAGCCAGCATGCTTGGTACTGGAGCAGTACGTGAGAGTTTACAATAATAATCATCCACAAGTTTGAGGCAGGAGAGAATGAGTCACTGAAAATGGCATGGGTTCTTGTAACCTCAAAATGTTACCCCAGTGATCCACCTCCTCCAATGAGACCAACCCTCTAATGTATCCCAAACAATTCCACTGTCTATAGAGCAAGTATTCGAACCTAACAGCCTATGGTGTCATTCTCATTCAACCTACCATACTGAGTAAGCCTCTGAAATTTGGACATAGTACTATTTGAAGACCCAGCCATACCACTCTTGGGCATGTACCCAAAAGATGCTCCAACAATAACAAGGACTTATGTTCCACTGTGTTCATGGCAGCCTTATTTATAATAGCCAGCAGCTGGAAAGAACCCATATGTCCTTCAACAGAGGAATGGATACAGAAAACGTGGTACATCTACACAATGGAGTACTACTCAGATATTTAAAACAATAACTTTATGAAATTCATAAGCAAATGGATGGAACTAGAAAATATCATCCTGAGTGAGGCAACCACCAAAAAAATCGCACATGGTATGCACTCACTGATAAGTGAATATTAAGATAAAATCTTGAGTTACCCAAGATACAGTCCATAGATCACATGAAGCTCCGGAAGAAGGACAGCCAAAGTGCAGATACTTCAATTCTTCTTAAAAGGGGGAGCAAAAGTATTCATAGGAAGGGATATGGAGACAAAGTTTGGATCAGACACTGAGGGATTCAGAGTTTGCCCCACCTGGAGATACATCCATATGTTGTCCACCAAAACAAAACAATATTGATGAATGCTGACAGGGCCTGATATAGCTGTCTCCTGAGAGGCTCCAGCCAAGAGTGTGACAAATATGAGGCAGATGCTTGAAAACCAACCATTGAACTGAACAGGGTCTGCAATGGGGGAGTTAGAGAAAGAAGTTGAAGGAGCTGAAGAACACAACTCCATAAGACAATAGCAACCAACCAGAGCTCCCAAGGACTAAACCACCACCAAAAGAGTACACATGGACAGACCCATGGCTCCAGATGCATATTTAACAGAGGATGGCCTTGTTGGGCACCAATGGGAGGAGAAGCACTGGTCCTGCCAAGGCTCAATACCCCAGTACAGGAGAATTTCAGGGCCGGGAGGTGGGAAGGGGTGGGTGGTTTGGGGAACACCCTTATAGAAGAAGTGGGAGGGGGATAGAATGGTTGAGTTATGGAGGGAAACCAGGAAAGAAGATAACATTTGAAATGTAAATAAAATATTTCCAATAAAAAAAGAAACTGAAAAGAAAAAAATTGATTAGAATGAAGTGTCAACCAACAAAATTAGAAGAAGAAAAAAACAACTTTGATTATTCCTGAAATGCAGGTAAATATTTTAAATACTGAAAATATTAAATATCACTTCCCTCAATTTCCCAATCATTAATGAGCTAGGGAACTACATAGTTTTCCATATTAGAAATGCTTCCACTGTTGGCTAAGGATGTTGAACATTTCTTTAAGTGTTTCTCAGCCATTTCAGGTTCCTCTAATGAGAATTTTCTATTTAGGTCTGTGTACAATGATTTAACTTAATTGGTTAGTTGGATAATGTCTAGATTCTTGGGTTATTTATATGTTTATGATATTAGTCCTCTATCAGATATGAAGTTGGTAAAAATCTTTTCCCATTCTGTAGGCGGCTATTTTGACATATTGACAGTGTCCTTTGTGCACAGAATCATTTCAGTTTCATGAGGTCCCACTTAAAAATTGTTGATCTTCAACAATGCCAACCAACCAGAGCTTCCAGGGACTAAGTCACTACCCAAAGACTATACATGGACTGACCCTGGGTTCCAACCTCATAGGTAGCAATGAATAGCCTAGTAAGAGCACCAGTGGAAAGGGAAGCCCTTGGTCCTGCTAAGACTGAACCCCCAGTGAATGTGATTGTTGGGGGGAGGGCGGTAATGGGGAGAGGATGGAGATGGGAACACCCATATAGAAGGGGAGGGGGAGGGGTTAGGGGGATGTTGACCTCGAAACCGGGAAAGGGAATAACACTCAAAATGTAAATAAGAAATACTCAAGTTAATAAAGAAAAAAAGAAAAAATTGTTGATCTTATCAATTTTGATAACACTGTTATCAGTGTTCTGCTGAAGAAACTTGTCTCCAGTGCCAATTGGGTCAAGGCTATTCCCTAAGTTCTCTTCTAATAAGTTCAGTGTTTCTGCTTTTATGCTGAGGGCTTGATCAGAGTAATACATGTTGATCTATTTAAATTCTTCTACATTATGATGTCCCATTAAAATAGCAGCTTTTCAAGAAGATTTTTTCTTTTTTCACTGTATAATTCTTGTGTCTTTATAAAAAAAAAATCAGGTATCCATAGGTATGTGAATTTATGTGTGCATCTTTGATTCAATTCCATTGGTCTATGTCTGTTTTTATGCCAATATTGAGTATTTTTTTAATACTATAGATCTGTAGTAGAGCTTGAAATCAGGAATGATGACACAGTGAAAGTTCTTTTATTTTTCAGGATTTTTTTTTTTTTTAGCTATCCTGGTATTTGTTTGTTTTCCATATAACTGAAAACTGCCTTTTCAAGGTCTGTAAATAATTGCATTGGAATTTTGATGGAGATTGGGTTGAATATATAGATTGTTTCTTGTAGGACAGCCATTTTTACTGTTAATCATACCTATTTATGAACATGGGAAACATTTCCATCTTCTGATATCTTCAATTTCTTTTTTCAAAGACTTCAAGTTTTACCATACTTATTTTGTTGCTGGGACAACTGAGATGTCCCTCAACCTAAAAATAGGTTAAAAAAATGTGGTACAGTAACAAAAATAGAATGTTATTCACCTGCTATAAAAAAATAACATCATGAAATGTGCAGGAATGTCTTGCTTGGTTAGGGTTACTGCAAGATATTTTATATTATTTGTGACTAGTCTAAAGGATGTTTTTGCCTTGAGTTCTCTGTCCATTCATCATTTATACATAGGATGGCTACTGATGTATTTTTTTCTTTTACTTTTTTCTCTTTCACTGTTTATTGGATAGGTTATTTATTTACATTTCAAACATTATCCCTTTTCCCAGTTCCCTCCTCTCCCATTCCCTCTCCCCATGCTTCTATGAGGATGCACCCCTGGTTAGTTGACATTGTTGTTCTTTCTATGGGGTTACAAACCCCTTCAGCTCCTTAGTCCTTTCTCTAACTCATTCATTGGGAACCCTGTGATCAGTCTGATGGTTAGCTGCAAGCATCTTAATGTGTATCAGTAAGGCTCTGGCAGACAGTCTCTGGAGACATCCATATCAGGCTTCTGTCAGCAATTTATTTATAGTTAATCATGTATCCAGCCACATCAGTTAAGGTTCTTATCAGCTGGGGAAGTTGCCAGGTACAACTTTTTGATATATATATAGATAGATATAGATATAGATAGATATAGATAGATATAGATAGATAGATATAGATAGATAGATATAGATATAGATATATCTACAACATATGCTAATAATGATACTTTTTCTTCTTCCTTTCCAATTATATCCCCATTGATCTTCTTCAGTTATCTTATTGTTCTAGCTAGAACTCTAAGTATTATATTGAATAAATACAGAGAGTATGATTTGTCTTATAGCTGACTGAATGGCTAATATCAACAACACAAATGACAACACATGCTGGTGAGGATATGAAAGAAGGGGACACTTATCCATTAGTGGCAGTAGTGCAAACTCATACAGCCAGTATTGAAATCGGTATGGCTGTTCCACAGAAAATTGGGAATCTATCTCCAGACATATATATATACCATAGTGAGGGGTATATATATCCCAAAGATGCTCCATCCTACTACAAGGACATTTATTCACAGTAGACCGAAACTGGAAACAATATAGTTGTCCCTCACCCAAAAAATAGATAAATAAAATGTAGCATATTAACACAATGGAATATTATTCAGATGTTAGAAAAATAACATCATGAAAGTCCTGGAAAGAATAGGAATTCAGGGCCCATACCTAAACATGGTAAAAGCCATATACAGCAAACCAGTTGCTAACATTAAACTAAATGGAGAGAAACTTGAAGCAATCCCACTAAAATCAGGGACTATACAAGGCTGCCCACTCTCTCCCTACTTATTCAATATAGTTCTTGAAGTTTTAGCCAGAGCAATCAGACAACAAAAGGAGGTCAAGGGGATACAGATCGGAAGAGAGGAAGTCAAAATATCACTATTTGCGGATGATATGATAGTATATTTAAAGTGATCCCAAAAGTTCCACCAGAGAACTACTAAAGCTGATAAACAACTTCAGCAAAGTGGCTGGGTATAAAATTAACTCAAATAAATCAGTAGCCTTCCTCTACACAAAAGAGAAACAAGACGAGAAAGAAATTAAGGAAATGACACCCTTCATAATAGACCCAAATAATCTAAGGTACCTCGGTGTGACTTTAACCAAGCAAGTAAAAGATCTGTACAATAAGAACTTCAAGACACTGAAGAAAGAAATTGAAGAAGACCTCAGAAGATGGAAAGATCTCCCATGCTCATGGATTTGCAGGATTAATATAGTAAAAATGGCCATTCTACCAAAAGCGATCTACAGATTCAATGCAATCCCCATCAAAATACCAATCCAATTCTTCAAAGGTTAGACAGAACAATTTGCCAAATTCTCTGGAATAACAAAAACCCAGGATAGCTAAAACTGTCCTCAACAATAAAAAGGACTTCAGGAATCACTATCCTGAACTGAAGCAGTAATACAGAGCAATGATAAAAAACTGCATGGTATTGGTACAGAGACAGACAGATAGACCAATGGACACAATTGAAGACCCAAGAAACACCTATGGGCACTCGATTTTTTGGACAAGGCCAAAACCATCAAATGGAAAAAAAAAAGATAGCATTTTTCAGCAAATGGGTGCTGGTTCAACTGAAATTCAACATGTAGAAGAGAATGCAGATCGATCCATGTATCACCACATACAAAGCTTAAATCCAGAGTGGATAGAGACCTCCACATCAAACCAGAAACACTCAACCTAATAGAAGAAAAATTAGTGCAGCATCTGGAACACATGGGAACTGGAAAAAATTTCCTGAACAAAACACCAATGGCTTATGCTCTAAGATCAAGAATTGACAAATGGGATCTCATAAAACTGCAAAGCTTCTGTAAGGCAAAGGACACTGTGGTTAGGACAAAACGGCAACCAACAGATTGGGAAAAGATCTTTACCAATCCTACAACAGATAGAGGCCTTATATCCAAAATATACAAA